>NC_081409.1:844216035-844494035 GCF_030272615.1 Cryptomeria japonica | reverse complement strand
CGCTTTTACTAGTGAGATCAGAACAGAGATACTGGTCAATTTAAACATTCCATTGGTTATTCTCGGCCATTTAGAGAGAAGGCTTATATTGATAGAATTAAACGACTCTGTTGCTGATAAAGTAGCTATGCCCTTGGTCAAGGTTTGAAGGTAATAGCTTGTGTCAGAGAGACTCTTAACCAACGAGAAGCTGGAGATATAATGAATGTAGTTTCTGAACAAACCAAAGCTATAGCAGAGAAGGTTAAAGACTGGAGTAACATTGTGGTGGCATATGAGCCTGTTTGGGTTATTGGCAAGACAGTTAGAGTAACAGAGATTCGATGGAGAAATTTCTCAGAAGTATTGGCAGAGCAGTTCAGTTTATTACAGAGTTATGAATTATGGTGGTCTCCATTCAATATTTGCAGATGGTGCAGCTGCAAACGAAGCAAGAGCCGTTGGAACCGGTTTTATTGGATCCAGATATAATAGTTATTACTCAATGTGACAAGAATTTATTTGATTAATACTGAAGACGTTCCGGGTAGGGCCTACAGGGTTGCATCTGTTGCTTATCGTTTTAAGCGTTGGGAATTAGATGAAGATATATCATTGGCTGCAAGCTGTGAAGTACACAGTGTTATGGGTTTAAATGCTCTAAATGAATTATATTCAGGTTTACAAGAGACCTTTCATAAGTTGGAGAAACCTAATATAATTTATAAGGATGATATTAGATATATCACTGGTTGCAAGCTGTGAAGTACAGAGTGCTATGGATTTAAATGCTCTAAATGAATTTGATTCAGATTTACAAGAGAGCTTTCATAAGTTAGAGAAACTTAATATACTTTATGAGGATGATATTAAATTCTCTCGTGTTAGAAGATGGTATGGATAGTTTCAGAATTGTTGGTGAAGTTCAGTTATTAAGTTTATTAATTTCGATTTGGCCTGGAAAAGATTAATCTGATTACAATGTGAGATTAAGTATTGAAATGTATCGGCTATCATGGTTTGTAGTGATATTCTTCGATTTTAAGTGGGAGATTGTTGAGAATGTAAAGTCTAATGGTCATCTGATCACTTCTCCCTGTCTTTTCATATTCGAAGATTCAAACATTTGTATATAAGAATGAGTGCAGATCATGTATGGTGCATCTGATTTTTCTGGTTGAGAATAGACTTAAACTTGTGTTTTGTGTCTTGATCCTGTTTATGTTTTTCGTATCTGATTCTCTTTTTCTTCATTTATTTGCTCATATTTTATTAACATTATTATGCTCCATTCATATATGATCTGTAGCCGCCAAGAAAACATGTCTACACAATTGCCACAATCTCGAACAGGCATACAATTGTATTTGCTTGAAAGTTCACAAAACCTTATAGCGAATCTGCTTTATGCATTTCCTGCAATTATGATAGCCCATGAAGTTATATTTCTGTGTAGCATTTTGTCAAACAGTTCTAGTGCTTTGCCATACTCCTGCGCGTTGAATGCGTATCTTCCCGTGCATTTCCAACTATAATATCTGACAGCAATCTTCCCCCTGATGCGCTTTGATGGATGTCCATACCTGTTGCAAATCTTACAGTAATCCATGTTGGCGCAGGGAAGGATTGGCAAGGGTTGTCGGATTTGGCTTTACACTTTCCTATAGCATTTGCTTAAATGTTTGTAAAGCCGATTCAAGAAATCCACTTTGTGCACGTACTACAATTATTTCTTTTCATTCTTTTAGATGACATTTATTTGAGGTACTCAGTCAGAGGTTGTAGAATTCGGCTTTACCCCAGCCGATTGCATTTGCTTGAAGTTTCTAAACCCTTTTCACCGAAGCACATTTGGTGCGCAATCTGCAATCATTTCATTTTATTTCCTGTGATGACATCTGCTAAGGCATTCTAACAAACAGTTCGCGTGTTTTGTCTGTGATTCCATGTTAGCATGCATGTTCAGCAGAATTTCACTTGCTGTGCGCAAAGAAAAAGATGAAATTTGGCTTTACACCAGCCGATTGCATTTGCTTTAAAGTTTTCAAAGCCGTGTTAACAAATCCATTTTCTGCAAATCGTGCAAAGGTTGCATTCCTGAGATAAAATCCCTTTGAGGTATTCTATCAAACAAAATAAAACAGAATGTGCTTTGGCTGTGTTTTTCGCTGCTCCCATGAGACCATATTTCTTTAAGCTACTTTCTTTCAAACTTTTCCACGCTTCCACACATAGCATTTATTTCTATAGGTGAAAGTCATTGTGGAATTTGGTTTTACAAAAATCAACAAATCTACTTTGTGCACACCCTGCTATCATTGTACTTCATGAAATATCTGTTTGAGAGATTTTGTAAACAATTCATGTGCCTTGTCTGTCCTTCCACATTTCACATATATTCCTAGAAAAATACATTTCTTTGAAACCTTCTATCAAACAGTTTGCGTGCACATATGCTTTGTCCCTGGTTCCACATTTTGCATTTTGTCAAACAGTTCAGTTCCTTTTGCTTTCAAATTTCTGAAGCCTGCAAACAAACCAGAATTCACGTTGTGCATAACCACAATCATTGCATGCGGTGACTGTCAAATTGCGCGGGTGCCAATCATCTTGCATCAATATTACACCACGGCCCATTCCAATTATATCACACTCCAAAGTTAAGGGTTTCTTAAAACATATAGTAAGACTTAAAATAGAGTGGAACTCATGGAATTTTCGAGTACATTGAGTGTCACCTCTATTGATTTAAACCAATAGAAGGAGTTCTTCTCATGAAATTAGTTAAATGGTTCAAAAATGTTATGATAATTATGCATAAGTTTTAATAGTACATTGTCAAGTAAGGTTTTCAATGATTTAAGGTAGGGCTATTCTTGCATCAAGTAAATGCTAACATCAAATCGTAAAATGATATGATCCAAAATTTTTACATATTGAATTCAAAAGGCACACTTAGAATGCTTCTAAAAATGAGATGATCCCATAAGATCTTAAGAGTTATCTCCACATGACAAATATAATTACTTCATTTCCTATTATAGATGAGAATAATATCAAAGAAACCCCAAATTAATTTATAAAAGTAACAATGAAATATTATATTTATGAGGTTCTAAAATGTATAGGAGGCATTGGATAAGATGCATGGCATGACCAAAACTTCATAATATCCATTCTAAGTTTGAAAGTCAGTTTTAAGAATGTCATCTTCTTTGACCTAGATTTAATGTTAGCTTGAACAAATATCCAACTTAGTAAAAAATCAAGTCTCTAGAAGGTCATTAAGCATATCATCAATAAAAGTGTTTCGATGCAATACTTGTATTTCTCTCAAAATTTGTGACTCTTTTTCCATGGTCATCAAAATTGTAAAATAGCCCCTTAGTCCATTTTTCAAATATCTTCTAAAAGAGCCATGAATTATGATTCTTTTCTTTTCTTGATTTAAAAGAGGATATATAAGTAGATAGTTTACACTAGGATGTAAAAATGTCCTCTACAAGCCTTGCCAAGTATAAGCCATCTTGATAAGATTCGGTTTAAACACGATAACCTCTTCCTAAGGGCCTTCTTTGAGACCACTCATGCAACAACTACCAAAAACAAAATTATCTGAGATCAATATTGTAGTTTTCTAGTTACTCAACCTCATTTTGATATTTTTACTTCATGACCATGAATAAAGTCATCATTTAGTAAATGGACCAGCAAAGTCATCATTTGAATTAGGGCTAGAGTGAATTGAGGCTTCCTTGACAAATTCAACCTAGGTAAGAAATGAGAGAGTCTCATCCAACTATTCAAACTATTAAAAGGCTCATTACTTTAGTTAAAAAGATGCAATGGAGAGATTTCGGTCCTAGGGAATTTATTAAACTATAGAATATTCATCATTCTTGCCCAAAAAACTAGTAAGATCTATATCAAATTTAAGAAAGCTATCAGGCTACTAAGAACTTCTTGTAGGAGTGGAAGATTAGTTTTTGTTTACACTTGAGAGTAGCTAGTTTATTTGGTGGTAGAGTCAGGAGAGTGAACCTTTAAGGTTATTAAACTCTTCTTGGTTTTCCTATTGCATATAAAGGAAACATAAAAAATGATAACCAAGAATACAAAAATTAAAAAGAGAATCCATAGATTAGAATGCAGGGTCATGCTCATCCTTTCCTTTGATAGTTAATCCATAACTTTTCTAATGTATAATTTATTATATTCTTACAATAGAATTTCAATTTTATTTATTGTTGCATACAACCTCTAAAATTCCCATTTACTTCATCAAAGAAAATTAAGATAAAAATACCCAAACTTAACCACAAAAAAATCAAATATAAAAAAAAGTGACAAAAACATGAACCAAAATACAATAAGAAATGACCCAAACCATAAAGAAAGTTCATCCTTGAAGAGCCCTCCTACATGAACCTATTAATAGCATTGGCATCTTCAGATGTCACACCTTCATTTTCACATTAAAATGGTAAGAAAGAAACTGTGATCCAATCATATTGAAGAAAAAATGATAAAAAATTTAAAATAATTATTTAAAACTTACTATTTGAAACCAGTTTCACTTTCTCTTAAACCATGAAGAAATCAGCTGTAACAGTATAAATTAAAAATCAGATGTTTCAGTTGGATCATTTAATGGATGCTGACAGAGTTTTGTAATTTTTCTTTGCTGGGCGTATGGCCCTTCTTGCTTTGTATCTCTTTCTTTGATCTTATAAATTTTTACCCCTCTTTTAATAAAATCCTTACACCACTCAATATTCAACATAAGTAAAAATATACAGCAAAAATTACCATACAACAATCATGAAGTTGGGAACTTTGCAGAAATGGAAAATCATTATCCATTAATTCTGTACTATCTATTATATCAGAACTTGGCGATTGTTTATATTTAATGGCACACATTAAAATAATAGGTTGAAATAAATATAAAGAAAATCCATTAAAATACCTTCCACATTTTGCATACATGTCTATTAGAGCCCTTACAACTATAATATGTGATAAAAATTCCCCTTCCTGTATGCTTTGATGGATGTCCATATCCTATTCCAAAGCTCCCATCCATATATTAATAATGGAAAGGAAACTGACAGAACCAAAGGGCTTAGTGTGCGCTCTTTATGCCCGGATGTGTTTACAATCTGAAAGTTCTTTCTGCACTGAACTCAGAACAGAAACATAAAGCTTTGCAAGTCTCTGTTTTGTAATAATAATTTAGGTTTTGTTGGTTCATGTTTTTGAGCGTGGAGACTAATGAATATTTGGGAACGAAAGAAAAACAATTCGTAAACCTTTGCAAATTATTAGAGGAATTAAAACATCATAATTTCTCAAACTGCAAACACATGAATTGGAACAGTTTACAAGCTTAAAGAACTAGAACATAACTCAATCCAGATTTGACAGGAAAGAAGACTAGCTTGTGATGGAAGTAAAACTTGAAACAACAAAACATAGAGGACTATAGCAAGTTATGAAAATCTAAAATGTAGAACTTTGACTGTCAGATGCCAATGCAGCTGTGGGATTGGTATTGTCCAGAAGGTCTGATAGGGTAGATGTCAAATTAGAAGCAGCTGCACCTCCCATCAAAGATGTTTTGAGATTCTCCAAGGCATTGGCTACATCTCTCATCGAAGGTCGCTCTCTTGGTGATTCACTAGCACAAAGAAAACCAACATGAATAAAAGAAAGAAAACATCTATGGTCTTCCATGTTTTCATTCACATCTTTCAACAGCTCACTATCAACAATATCTGCTAATCTGTTTGGAAAAGAAGATCTCACCCACTTTTGCAAGTTCAGGTCTCCCAAAAACATGTCATCACTTGGCCTCTTCCTTGTAACCATCTCTAATACCAGAATTCCATAACTATAAACATCTCCCTTTGTAGAAACACTCCCACCCAGTCCATACTCTGCAATCAATTTTATTCATGAAATTCTTAAAAAGCTAATAAAGGAGATGATAATGCCAATATAAAGATAATTCAAAATTGTTACATGGAGCATTATAGCCAATGGATAGTGCAAATGTTGTTGTACTCAGTGAATCTATGGAGTTTGGAGCAGCAATTAGACGGGATATACCAAAATCAGTGACAAGGGCTGTCATGTTGGCATCGAGGAGCACATTGCTAGGTTTTAAATCACAGTGCACAATTTGTAAAGGACAATCATGATGTAGATATTCCATGCCATGGGCTACATTTATAGCAATGCTCAAACACTCACTGAATCCCAATATACAAAATCCCTCATCATCTGTGTGAGGGTGCAAATGATTTTCCAAGCTCCCATTAGATGGAAATTCAAGAACCAAACCTTTGAAACCAGGGTAGTAAAATGCACTTATGATTTTAATGAGGTTACGGTGCCGAATCTTCCCTAATAATTTGTATTCCATGACAAAACTCTTATCAGCTTCTTCATTTTGCAAATTAAGAGCTTTGACAGCAACTATCTTACCATCCCTTAAAATCCCTTTGTAGACTGATCCAAAGCTACCAACTCCAAGCAAGTTTGACTCATCAAATTCAGATGTTACAATGACAAGATCCTGATAAGATTTTTTTTGATAGTGGAGCCCTCGAAAAATAAAGCTAGAGGGACGGACTAGCTGCTTTGAAAATTTATGCCTCCATAGCATTCCCATAAGGAAAAGGCATAATAAAAATGCAGTGGTTCCAACGACTGATAAGACTATTTTTCTGGGCAGGGAATGTTTTCCTTGGGTTTGATTTAGGCATGGAGGCAATGAATAAATTTTTGGGCCACATAGGTCAGGGTTTCTCATAAACAATGTTCCAACACTTCTATTTGGAAATAACTCTCCTCCTGGAATCTGCCCTGACAAATTATTGAAAGAAAGATCCAGTTGTTGCAGATTTTTTAATTTGGAGAGTGAATCTGGTATTGTACCTTCAAAGGAATTGTGGAACAGATTTAGATGCTCTAATGCTGTGCAGTCTCCTACAGAAATTGGAATGACCCCAGTAAGTCGATTTCCAGATATATCTATGGCTTGAGCCGTCACAATTTTACTCATCTCCTGCGGCAACGATCCTTCCAGAGAATTCCATGAAAGATTGAGGTAGAATTGCAGGTTTGTAAGGCTGGCAGTGACTTCACGAGGTATCCTTCCTCCTAGTTTATTGTAAGATAAGTCAAGGAGCTCCAACTTCTGACATCCCTCCAAACTAACAGGGATATTCCCTGATAACTTGTTGTGATGAAGTAAAAGGCGTCTTAACTGCTAGGAGCTACGAAGAGAATCTAGTATTTTTCCAGATAACTGGTTGTGACTAAGATATAAGAGTCCGAGATGTCGCATTTGACCTATCTCACTTGGAATGCCTCCTCCTAATTTGTTCCCAAACAAATACAGTCTTTCCAACTCACGGAATCTTTTAATTCCAGATGGAATATTGCCGCTGAAAAGATTTCTGCCTAGATTTAATAAAGTTAAGTTTGTCAGATTGACAATCTGTTGTGGTATGCTTCCGCTTATCATGTTGCCTCCTAAATTCAAAATATTGAGATTGGAAGACAGTTGGCCAATGGATGGGGGTAATATACCGGTGAAACGATTATTTTCCACTTCTATTTGTTGCAAGCGGGAGCAATTTGTGGGAGCAGTGAGAAAGTCCAATGTGTTACTGCTGTCACTAACGAGTTGATTGGCGTTTAGGAAAAGCCGGCTTAGATGGTTTAGCTTACCTAGCTCCTTTGGAACTATTCCATCGAGTTAGTTGCCATTTAAAGCAAGTACTTGGAGACGGGAACAATTTCCCAAGGAGTTTGGTATGTTTCCACTAAGCTGATTTCCCCATAAACTAAGGTATACCAAATTAGATAGCTCGGTACTAATTTCCCATGGAATATGTCCACTTAGCCTATTTTCATCTAAAGTTAATACATTCAATTCTGAAAGATTTGTTTAAGAGGTGGGAATGGTGCCTGACAGGTTATTTACATGAAGCAAAAGAGTCTGTAGGTGAGTGAGCATTGCCAATTCAGGTGGAATAGTATCCGTGAGATTGTTAAAGGCCAAATCCAATGTAACTAAGGCGGAGAGGTTTCCTAAAGAGCTAGGAATGGTACCCGTGAGAGTGTTAGCGCCCAAGTAGAGGTACTTCAAATTTTTTGAGAAGACTGAGCTCAGGCGGAATGCTGCCATGGAGTTTATTAAAGGAGAGTGCCATAAAATACAAACTGCGGCAAGCGGAGAGAGTGGGCGGAATGGTTCCCTCTAAGTGATTGTCGTTCAATCAGAGTTCCCGTAGATGTGGGAGTTGGCTGAGTTGGGGTGGAATGGTACCAGTGAGGTAATTGTGGGAGAGATCAAGGGATCGAACAGAAGAGGGATTCCCAAGAACGGGAGAAATGGTGCCGTCTAGACTCATCTGGGTTATATTGATGGCACGGACAGAGTGAGAAGAGGCATCACAGGTGAGGGCAGTCGAGTTGCAGAAGTGGTGAAGGGGAGTCCAGTCGTGCAGAAAAGTGACATTTTTGGAAACAGAAGCTTTGAATAGTAAGAGCAATTGTTGTTGTTGATGATGATGAGGAGAATGAGGAAGAGCGGAGATTAAAAGCATGGAAAGCATCAAAGGTAACAACAAAAGAGCAGCCATGGTAGACCAAACTACTACGAGGTAGGGAAACACAGAAGCCAATTGAAGAGAATTGAATGCACTGGAATGAAGGAATAAATAGATAAGTGAAATCAGTGCCTACAAATTATTGTGAGGCCCGCCCTGTTATACACTTCCATTGGGATTGATTTTAAAATTAAATTGAATTGAATTGAACAAAATAAATTCCATCCTTTAGCATGGATTGAGAGCAAGCATTTCACGGGACCATCTAATTTACCCTCATCTAAATTATTTTTTAATAAAATATTTTATTATTATTTTAGTAATTATGTTTTTTCCTTTCTTTTGTTTTGATAGTAGATTATAAATCATTATAAATAAATGATTTTTTATTTATGTTATTTAAAAAAAATTAATATTGGATAATAATAACGTTAAACAATAAAATTATTAATGATAGAAGATTTCCAAAATCTAATCTAGAAGCTGCAACAACAATAAAATTATTTTTCAACTTAACAATAATTTCTTCTATATTGTCATACATTTTAAATTTGTTTTTTGAATTAACATGTTCCTTTATAGGTAACAAAGAATAAATGGGCTCCACTATCTACATATTGAAATATTAGGAGGTGATTATTAGATACATAGTATATAGTATTTGATAATTCCACACAAATTGTATAAATTATTTATATTTGTTTCTAATCATTTAAGTTTCAATTGACTAAAAGTAAACAACATATGACCATTTATCTCTTTAGTCATTGCTATTTGTATCCTCCCACATGAACAATAAACAAGTGAACATCTCAAAGCATTTAATGTAATGCCCAAGCATTTGCCTATGACATTAGTGTATAACTATTAGACAAATATTTTTTCTTGTCACATTATACACTTCACATGCCCAAGGTGTTACAATATATCACAATGATAATATATCACATTTTGAGGGACAAGTCACCACAACAACCACATTAGTATTATAATACACTTACATTTTGAGATGTTCGAAAAAATTAAGAGCCCAACAGAGAAATATAGATGAAGATTAAGAAAAGGAAGAGTGAAACATAGAGATATAAAGAGATAGAGAGAGGGATCTCTCTCTCTCTCTCTCTCTCTCTCTCTCTCTCTCTCTCTCTCTCTCTCTCTCTCTCTCTCTCTCTCTCTCTCTCTCTCTCTCTCTCTCCACCCTTCTTTACTTTTGTCTCTCCATCTCCCTCTCTTTGTATCTCTATTTCTCTCTATCTCCCCTATGTCTTTTTGTCTACCTACCTCTAATCTGACCATTGAGGGTTTAGCAATTACATTTTAATTTTTAGGTTTTATTGTTATATTATTAATGTCATGTTTTAGGGTTTAGGGTTTAGAGTTTATGGTTGATGATATGGGGTTGAACATTGATGGTTTAGATATTAAATTTAATTATAATCCACACATGTCCAACACGCTACAACAATAGTGTGTAATGATGAACATAATGATTTTATTTCTAACTTCATTAAGTTGGTTGCACATGTCTATGGCCCTACTCCTTTCCTACAAAAGCATAGAACACCTTGAAAAGTAGGATGGAGAGTTAGTTTTAGATTTTCATGGTAGTTTTTTTCTTTCTTTATATTAATACTTTCCAACTTGTGCACAAACCTAATGAAAGTTTTTGCATCTAAACATGTGTAGTGATGCTTTCTATCCCAATGCAATATTTATTCCCCTTAACTATAATTTGAATAATTTAAGCATTATTTTTGAGTGGGATAGTGCTATTTAATATTGACATTTACAATTGAAATTCTATTCCTCAATGTTGATGGGGATATAACTAATTCTTAATGGCTATTTTGAAGGGTCTATTCTAAGAGAAACATTAATTTTGTTTTTGTCGATGCAACTAATGAATTTGAAGTACAATTTTTTTTTTTTTCATTTGATATCATTCCTTTATTGATAAGGCACGTATTTTTTTTGTTACAAATGATAAAAATGAGCACAAAGTTGTGCATGATTCAAATGCTTCTAGTTATGAAGTTGTTAACATAGAAAAAAATTTCAACTTGTTTTGGAGAAGCTACCTTTTATCGATGTGGAGTATGATAAGGAATTTTTTTTGTTCATTCATTTAACATTTTAATGCTGAAGTTGTGTGTCTTCAAGTTGATTGACTTGTTGGCATGTGAGGTGAAGAAGAAGAATACATTATTTATCATTTTTTAGAGTAGCAAATTCTATAAACTAGGTTGTGGTGATGAACAAAAAATAAGTGAGGAAATTTAAGGGTTTTGAGTCTTCACATGAGGTGCCTCAAAGTTTTGAATCATGAACCAAATTTGAGAACTCTATTTGAATAACGTTTTTAATTTGATCATGGTTGAATATATTAGAATTTTTGGAGTAAATAAGTTTCATGATTCAGATGAACTAGAGTATCTACATTATTCATCCTAGATTCACATTGCACCTAAACATGACACATTTTAGATTGATGTTTAGGAGGATATCTCTCTTTATGTTGATTTATGTTCAAATTGGGATATGCATTGAACACTATGGGAAAACTTGAAGATAATTGTTATCATATAGTTGAGCATGAGAAACACTCTTACTACTTGTGGTTTCCATGATCAAACGATTTTAGTTACACCTCAAAATTGATGATCTAAAATAATTGATAGCTTTCTTGTGCATGCATGCAAGACGTATCTTTTATTGTAGCTTTAACATAGGGTATTTTTTGTTTGAGAGACATCAAATATTTTCATAGAAAAGTCCTTAATAGAACTAATCATTGTATTAGCTTATACATGGCCTTTTTCCATGGTTCTTTATGTGGCCCGGTCTAACCTATAAATTACCAATGGCTTATACTTTTATTCATACATTTAATATCTGTGTGCTTCCATGTGACTAAATGCAAGTATTGTATCATATTATATCTTGTACATATTCTTCCCTTATACATATTGTTCACTATTTTTTTGATTTAATATTCTCCTTCCTTATTGTTCCTTTCATATTTTTGTTTTCAACTAGAGATAGTTATATTCTCACTATGCATATAAGAGGTACACATACTCAACTAGAGCCAATGTTGGTGCCTATATTTATAAGGCCTGATAATTTCTAAAATTGGTTCCCTTTTTTCCATCTTAGATAAGTGATAAGATAAACAATAAACTAACATTTCATTATCAAATATTTCCTTAGTGTCCCCATTGTGTTTCCCTTGTCTCCCTCAAATAGAAAAATCCTAGAGGTTTCTATATGCCCCCCAAACCCTCAATTGGGTTCACATAATGATTTAAGTTTTGAATTTGGCATGCCATGTTCTTCTTGTTGGCACATGCACACTCCAATGAGACATTGTAGGTGATTGAAGGTTTTGTCATTGATGGCAACCTTACAATCCTATGACACCGGCAAGGCATTCCATCAGCACTAGCAAGATCAGACTCTACATCGACACTCAGATCACCGGCATCGGCAGTGAAAGGTAGCATACCGACACAGAGGCCGACAAGATTTTTATTGTTTATATATTTTGTTTGTTATTTATAAAATCATTGTAAGCCGACTTGGCAAGTTGTAAGATGACTCTTATATAAGAGAGATCATTGTAGAACATTTAAAAAAGAAAAAAGAATACGGTAATTAGGCGAAATAAGGCAGACCTATTATGCGAATTGTAGGTTAAGGGTTTATGTAAGAAGCATAGCAGAAACCAGTACTGGATCTGGCATTATAGATGCTATTTTGAAGCAGTACAAGACACTGGATTTATATAATCCATTTTGTAAGTCAGTGAGACTTCCTATTTTGTATTTGAGCAGTGAGCTCTAGGTAGTTGGCCTTCCTGCATGTGCAAGCCCCTCTTGTAGCAGTAATATTCTCTTATTGGCCAGTAAGTGAATATTGTGCGCCACAAATCCCACCAAGATTTTTCCCATACCGAGTTTCCTCGTTAAATCCTTGTGGTATGGTGTGTTTTTCATGTGGTTGTTTTTATCTCTTCTTATTGCATTACTTTCTGCTTACCGGTACACAATATTAATATGCTCTACATGTTTTAAGTTAAGAAAATCTTATAACCAGTTAGATACTGATTCACCCCCCCTCTTAGTATCTGTGGGAATCCTAACAATTGGTATCAGAGCTTGGTCCTCTATTTTTAGAAGCCTAACAGCTTGAGGAAGATCTTGACACCGGTAGAGATGGAAAGTCTGATGAAACAACTTGAAGGAGCTCTCTCAGACTATGATGCAAAAAAATTGAAAAATATCAAACTTGAAGATGATCTAAAGGCTGCTCAGGATATCATTCAAGCACTTCAAGAGAATCTTACTATTTCAAGAAACAAGAGAAGAGAACTTTGTGAAAAGATGCAAAATGAGAATGATAAAAGAAAAACTCTTAATGATATGATAAACAAGCTGAAACAAGAGAACATGACAACAAAGAATGAGATGCAGGATATGACTATGAGATTTTGTAAAGAAATTGAAGATAGAAAGAAGAATGAAGAAGATTTGACTAGAAGACTAAGTGATGCTGCAAATGAAAACACAAGACTCAGTTATGAAAATGATTTATTGAAGACAAATCTGATGCACACTCAGAATGACTCAAATGAATTGATGAGGCAGAAAGAAGTCTTAGAAAGAGAACTAGATACTGCAAATCAGCATAAAGAAAAATTCAAGAAAAGCTTAGAGGAACTTGGTAACTTGCTGAAGAATCAAAAACCTAAAGGTGACACTTCTGGAATTGTCTTTGAAGTTGGTGAAAGCTCCGGTACTGCAAACACACAGGATCATAGCAAACCGGTAAGACAACCTACTGCTTACAAATTCAATGGCAAATGCTTTAACTATAATAAGTATGGTCATAGAGCAAATGAATGTAGATCTAGAAACTATCAGAATACCAATGCACCCACCGGTCAATGTTCAAAATGCAACAAAGTTGGTCATAACTCTGAGAATTGCAGAATGAATGTAAAATGTTATGTTTGTGGAAGATTTGGACACTTATCTAATCAATGCAGAACACAAACCGGCATAGGTTATGGAAAGGTTATTCAGAGAAATAATGTGACTTGTTATGCATGTAACAAAATTGGGCATATTGCTAAATTTTGTAGAAGCAAGTCCTCACCGGCAAACAACAAAGGTCCTAGTTTGAAAGGTAAAGAAAAAGTTGAAGAGGCCAAGTTTAAAAAGTTCATCAGTATATGGGTTTGTGAACAATGCAAAAGTTTGGCATACTTTCTAAATTTCTAAAAGTGCAATGATGTGCCAAATTTCTCCCAATCTCTAAACAACAAAAAAATAAAATGAGGAAGAACTTCATTGTTAATAGGTTCATTAGTTTGTGAAATTCTAAAAAGTGCAATAGTGTTTACAATAGGCCTAAAACTATGACCAAGAAGATAAAAAGGCTAAGATAAAGATAGAAGAATGAGTTCTCTTGTGAGTCTTTTGGTTTAAAAAATCATTGGATATGTGGCAAGGTTTTTAATCTCTAACCACATACCCAACCCCATAGGCCCTAGGATTGCCCTTGGTGGCACCATCAAAGTTTATTTTAAACTATCATTCCCGAGGCATAATCCATGTTACCCTCCATGACAGGTTGTCTTCTGGATGAACCCGACAAGATCCATTAACGGATCAAGTAATCATGTAAATGTTAATGATGAATATGACAAAGTAACTTTCATTTTTTTAATACATCAAATTGAAATATTCTTCTAATAATTTTGCTCCTTAAATTTACAAATGATCTAAAGACGATAAGATATTCTTAAATATAAAAACATGAAATAAATGTAATTAAAATACTTATAAATATAAATACACAACCATACATTTGGTAAACTCATAACAGTTAGTAGAGAAAAAACAAGAGTAGGAAACAAACTAAAGATATCAAAAGACTGTCCAAGTCATCGTAGCCGGCCTTGGGCTGTTAATTGAGAAAGAATGTGAAACATGAGAAGGCATTAAATATCATTTTGGATTACCTACTAAATACTAAGGCCGCCCTTAATCGGCTCAAAATAACTTTTTAACATCAGTTTTTGACTTCTTCGAATTCTAATATATATATCAATTCACCAAAGATGACGAATGTTTTCGATGTCCTTTAATACTTGCAATTTTTCTCAAATGCAATAAACTAATGTTTAAGATGAATGCACTATTAAGTTGACTTATTAAAATATTATAATTTTTTATATTTTTTTCAAAATTTGTACTTGTTTGTTTTTTGATATTTTATCAAAATAAATTATCTTTTTCAAAACTGCCTACTTTTCTTAATCTTTTTACTATTGATTATTTCGATATAGTGTTCTTTATAGTCATGTTTTGTGTTTCTATGTTGACTTAATATAAAAAGATTTTGATGTAACATTTGACTGGACTATGAAATTAACTAAGATTTAGTGTTTTATATATATATAATGCCTAACCGTAGGATTAGTTGAAAAGAGAAGGTATTCATTGTTTTGGATTATTTGAAATTTTGACTTAGTATTTCTTTTGTTATGCTCACTTGAGAGTATAGAAGTTTGGAAAGTAGAATGTTTAATGTTAGTTGAACCCTTATTTTTAAAGCAAATCAATTTTAATGATTAATGGTTGTGTAAGATGTTTGGTAAGCACCCCACCATATTAGACCTAATGTAGGGTGGTAATGGCTACTCGACTCTCTTCACAATCTATAGTTGACTCTATGGCAGTGATACTGTATATTTGTGGTAGTTTTAATCTTATTGCATTGTTGTTTAATAGTGAAGGAAGTGGAGATTGCATTGAGTATGACTCATAAAGTGAGATTGTGAATATGGCTTTCAAATCAATATTTTTATTTTAGTTTGTATTGAACATAGGAGGGACAATGTGAAGGAACTTTTTTTTTTTTTTTTTTTTCCCGTATTGAATTAGATATTGGGTTTGTAGGAGACAATTACATGGTAGTGCTCTAACTTTTTTTATAGTATTTAAATTTTTTATTCTATAAATAGATTGTTAAAAAATGGTCATTTACGATTATTTTAGTAAGCTAATAGTCTCAAGTCACTTGTTCAAAGAGTCATTTGACATTAATTTTCTCTTCTCTCAACTTTCATGTGAATGTATGGTCCTATGTGATATTGTATGCTATATTAAAATTCTTATTTTATTCAGATTCAATGAAGTACTTAAATGAAGTGATTATCTTTACTATATTATAGTTTTTAGATAATTTTGTATGTGTTTTAGGGTAAGCATATATATCATTTTTTTTGTTATGTTATGTGAAAAATCTTAGCTACACGTGCACTTTGTTTTCCCCATCCTATCATTTATATAGATTTCTTGTGTGACTTAAGTTGTAATATTACTAGACAAGCCTTTCCTTTTTATGCTACATTAAAAAATGCACAAGAAAATTTGTACACTTCCACACAAGAAGGTTACTATTGTTGGCAATTGACACTCATTTGGTTTAGTTGTGTTGTCATTGATGACAACACACACCATTTTGGGTTGGACATTTAATCGGTACTCACCAGCATTCAAGTCATCGAACATACAAAGGAACCGACAACCGACATTCAAGGGAATCGACAAACTAGGAACCGGTATATGAGGCCGACATAGGAGATTGATCTGGCAGGTCTACGTGACAACAATCAGCGACATTAGTCACAAAGTTTAATGCATTTATTTTTGTCTAGGCCGACATGTAAATAAATTGTAATATCATTGTAAGATGACATAAGGCATTTGTGTTTATAATTAGGGAAGGGTATTTAAGTAAGTCCGGTTAGGTTATTTTAAATATATATGGAATGTATGGTGATATGATATTGTGCGAGCAATGTTGATCAACTAAATGCGAATGTCATATTTTGTAGTCGGTCTTGGATATTGGTCTAGAGGTTTGGGAAGCGAAGTAAGATACCGGTAAGGAAGGACACAACGAAAACTGGTACAAACTGTTCTTGAACCCAAACTCATCCAGCATAGTAGATGCATTCTCAGAGTTCATAATTTTTTTTGTAACTCCATATTTAGTGTTTGTAGTCAGCGAGGCTCCTTTTGTGAGGAGTAGTGCGCTCTAGGTTGTTGGCCTTCTTGCATGTGTAGGCCCCTATTGTAATATTTATTCATTTGGCAAGTGGATAGATATTGTGGGTCACCAATCCCACTGTTGTTTTTCCTCTTTGAGGTTTTCCTCGTATAAATCTCTGTGTTATGGTGTATGCTCTTGTGGTTGCATCACTTCTACTTTCTATTATATTCTTTTATGGTTACTGGTTACTGAAATACTTTGTTAATAAGGTTAAAATTGATCTCATTGGTAGAACACTGACTCACCCCCCCTCTCAGTGTTCTTGGATTCCAACAACTATCTCCATTCTTTAATAATAGGAAAGTACAAGATATTTGTCATTATTATTTCTCCTTGATGACTTAGAAAACCTCCAATATTTCTTTTCTATAACAAAACATATTGTTACTAGGGTCCATATTATGTTGGGGTAAGATATTTGACCTTCATAGCCCAAAAGATCCTATAAATTCATGATAATCGTTCTACAAGAGATTTAAAATAAGTCAAAAATATGTATTATATTCATACAATATGTGTGGATCCAAAAAGAACATAATTATATATGACCCCCCTAGATATATAGAAAAGGGCTAAGAGGAGAATATATGTATTGACTTTACCCTCATCTATGCATGTAGGATGTGTAAACACTTAAATTTGATTAATTAATTTAATCAAATTGAATTCCCTTGGTTGCTTTTATTAATTAAAAAAATTATATTATCTAATTAAATATGGCATCCCTTTTGGCTTAGATTTCATCACCATCCAAAGTCAAGGATAATCTTTCTGATCAAAATCAATCTCTCTTTTCCAAGTGAATTGTGTCATCAGTCCATCATTCATTTTCATCACATTAATCACTCACTTCTCACATCTTTCACTCCTTTTCCTCATTCAATTCATCAATCCAAATCTATCCAATCCTTTTGGTCTCATTTATCTCAAAATACAATGTAGTCTACATATTTTATGCGACAGTTATCACCAAACTCTTTGACTATATCGTGTCTAGAGTTTATGTTGGCTTGATGATGATTATAATGTATTCATCGCTTGTTGTCATTGAGGAAACACTCACACACACACATATGATTACATTGACTGGTGTGTAACTTCAATTGGTTTACACTGTCAATCGATATGTTTAAGGTTTATCTCTAATCGGTACTTTGTGTCAACCGGTATGTGCTTAAGAGATAACATGTGGCTACACTAAGTCGACATCAAAATGAAGATGAAGATGAAAATGGAGATCAAGCGGAAGATTCCAGGATAATGGTTCACATGTTTTGCTCCAACCGGTATTGACTATTCTAACCAGTATCTAATTTTGTGATGAGTTACCAACACCGACTTCTTGGTGGTCATTTTATGATGAGTTTTGATCACTTGTCTAGATACAATGCACCTAGGAAATTGTGTTTTGATTTCCTTAGGCCGACATAAGATTTGAATGTCTATTTAAAGACATCTTAGTGAATCATTTAAAAGTGATAGAGAAGAGGATGTTATGCGAATATTGATATGCATCAAGAGTGAAATATTTTGTTGAAGAGAGATAAGTGTTAAGATGAAGAACAATGTTGAATGTACTTAGAAGGATTCTATATAGAAAGTATTGTGCTACTCAGAACAGATCAAACTATTCTTGTTGTTTTCTAACCATTACAACATAATCAAATCCCCTAACCAGGTAAGCTCTAACAAGCTTCATTGTACAAATCTTCTAACAAGGTGATCCATTAGTTTGGATTCTCAAATCCACCAACGAGGTTACTCCTAACAGGGTAGTACTCTTAATAGGGTATAAGCTTCTAATCAAGCTTTGGGATCTCTAACAAGATTCGCTCCTAGCAGAGCACTTTGTAGACCTTAGCCAACCAGTTATCTATTACTGTAGATAGTTAACTTGTGAGTTCCATCTCACCGTGGGTTTTACCTATTTGGGTTTTCCACGTATAAAATACTTGTGTTATGGTGGATGCTTTACTTTTTGTGGATGTTGTTATATCATTTTGGATAGCATGTATTTTGTTTAAATGCTTGGTTAAGTTCATCTACCTGTTAGTGTTTGAAGTAGTGTTTTATTTGGTGTCACTGATTCACCCCCCCTCTTAGTGATTTTCAAGTCCATCAATTGGTATCAGAGCCTAACTTCTTTGAAGCCTAACCGCTTAGAAGGGAGTCTTGAAACTAGCATGGGGACAAGAGCTACTTTGAGATGGCTAGAGAGCTAGAAGCTAGCAGAAATGAAGTTGAATCCCTTAGGAGCAAACTGAAAGCTTCTCAAGTCAAAAGGAGAGAGCTATCTAAATTTTTTTAGAAATATCTGATAATATTTCTTCAGATGAAGCCAATATTGAAGCTTTAGCAGGAGAAGTTGAAAAGTTGAACGATGAGAAATTGAATCTAAGGAGAGAGATTGAAGGTCTCACTATCTGCATGAGTCAGGAACTTGAAGCCAGAAGAGCTGCTGAAGATCTTATCAAGGAAAGAGATCAAGAGATTATAAAGATCAAACAAAAAAAAGACACTATGCATGAGAACTTGATTGCTGAAACAAAAGAAAAGGAGAACCTAAATCTAGATCTTGAGCTGGCATCATCTCTAAAAGAGAACCTCTCTAAGCATAATGGAGATCTCATCAAAAATCTTACTGAAGCCAATGAGAAATTGGAGAAGTTTGTCAAAATTTCTACCATGCTAGAAGAACAAATTCAATCATAGAGAATGAAGAGTGATATCTCTGGACTTGGTTTTCATACAACTGAAAAAGGTGAATCCTCCGATACAAAGAGCAACTATCCAAATAACAAAACTGCTCCTAGAGTCAATAAGACTACTGGTAAGAAGGTTTTTAAACCTGTCTCTTTTGTTTGCTATAAGCCTGGTCATATTGCAAATGTCTGTAAATACAAACCTAACAGAAATGCAAATTACAATACTAATGCTAGGTATGTGTCAAGAAAGTTTGAAGGTCATTGCTTCACATGTGGAATGTATGGGCATAGACATGTTGAGTGTAGATATGGAGCAAACAATCCTGTACCACACATGCATCCTAGACCAAACGGTGACCGGGTAAGGAACTTTGACAACCGGATAAAGTTGAACTGGCAAAGATCCTATGGCAACCAGCTTAGTCCATTCGAGATGGAAAAGGTAACAAATGTTATTTGCACCTTCTGTAATAACTTTGGTCATGTGGCTATGAACTATAGAAGAAGAACACGAAGAGGAAATGTAGGACCCTGGAGATCATCTGGTATGGTCTGTTACCACTGCAACAAACCGGGGCACTTAGAAATTTTTTTTAGATCAAGAAATAGAAAACCAGTCAACTCTTTCAAGGATTAGAAAGGCAAGCAAAAAGTTGATGTTGAGGAAACCAAAGAAGATATGAATCAGATTTGGAAAAAGAAAGGTGGTGACTAGCCCGGAGAAGAAACTTTTTCTTCACCTAGTGAAGAGAACCCAACACCGATGACTTAAGCTTGTTTTAACATGGCTAAGGGGAGCTTAATGGTAAAACATCTCCGGACCCCTTGTAAAATGAGCAGGAAACAATTTTTGAATCATGAATTTTGGTGACTTTTTGTTGATGTGTTATCAACCGGTATTTCACTTGAGCGGTGAAATTAGGGTTTGTAACCTAAAGTGTGAGCATTTATTACAGTTGGTAAAAAGGGATAAAAACAAGTTTTACTTTATCAATTTTAACCTAACTCTTTCAAGAAAAGAATTTGAAGTGATTGTAGAGCCCAATAAGATTGTCTTGTTGTCAATTGGCAAATTGTTTTGTGTTTAGAGAAATCAAGTTGAATCGAAAGTTGCAGAGTGGTGAACTGGTGTGCATCTGGGCATTTCAACCAGGAAATAAAGCAACGTGCAAGAAACAAGGTATTTTCTTGAGTTTACCACTTCAAAACTTGCTTATCTAGAATGGCATCTACTTCTAAGTCTGTAGAGAGGTTGATGATCATTGCTGAGCCTGAGGAAGCTCTAAAGGCAGATCAAATTATGTCTTATAATGCATTGTCGCAAGTCCCGAGCGGTGTTGTGGTCAAAGGTGACTTGTCCAGTTATATAGACTACAAGATAGAAGATTTAGGAACTCTACACATTTATACACAGTTGAAATCACTTTGTGATAAGAATGGAAAGATTGAAACAAAATATGCTAGGGGTTTTGAAAAAGGTTTTCATAATGCTGCCTACTTTCTTGAAGATTTTGAGGAAGAACACATAAGAATCATTTTGAGTCGAGTCCACAAAGAGAACATGTATTTAGAAAGGACTCACATAATAACCAAGGAAGCTATTCAGACTGTAACTAGTTATTTCTCAACCGATGAAATTCCTGTGCTAAGATGAATTTCAAAGGATACTGTCTTCAAATTAACCGGTTCTACATCTAATAAGCATGCTTTTTCTATCAACAATATTAGAGACCCTACAATGAAACTAGAAGCAATGGTGATAGGCTACTGGGTATTTTACTCCAGTAGACTTAATAGTGTTCCATCTGCAATAATTCATACAACACATAGAATGATTGTTGATAATGCAGATTATGATCTTTGTGAAGCCATCAGAGGGCAATTATTTCAAAATTTGCAATCTATTAAGGACAACACTCAAAAGTTCAAATATGGTCAGCTATTAGCTGGGTTATTTTTCTATTTCCAGAACTTCCTATCGGGAATTGGAGACATTGAATGGTCAAAAGACCTACCAGTCAATGCACAGACCAAGAACAACATTAAGGCTGTGAATACATTTTTAGCTGCCTTGAATAAGTATTTTAATGAATTTCAAAAAAAGATGAGCATGAGAATGAGATTACCTGAAGATGTGGTAAAACACTTTGAAAAAGACATAGTCTTCACTGTTACCATTGACTTTTGCTTGATGCAAGCAATTGAGCCTAGAAAGGAAGAGATGGAAGATATGAGCTATGAGGTTAATCATGATTTATTGGTTGGCTATGCTAATACCTTGTTAGAATCGCCTAAAGATAAACAACAGGCAAAATTGGACATTGTGGCAGTCCAAGTTGTACCAACAAAAACCGGTACTGTACCTATAGCTAATGTGAAAGGAAAGAAGAAGTCTGATGAAACATCTCCTGTGAAAAATACCACAAGGGTGACTCGGAGTGTCCTAACCAAAAAGGAACTGACACCTAAAGTATATGTAAAGAAGGAGAGTGCACCAAAGAAGAGAAATCAAAAATTAATTTTGCAACCAGAGTCTGAGGGAACAGATTCTGAAGAAGAACCAAAGGTGGAAAAAGCAACCGATAGAACACCCAAGAAGAAAAATTGATATAGCTACCTACAAACCTGACACAGTTTTTGAGAGAACAATGAAGACACTAGGAAGAAATAGGTTTGACAATGTCAAAGAATATTTTGATTCTTTCACTAAAGATGAGAAGAAGCAAGTCATTCAATAGGTAATCACTTATTTGGGTCATTACAATAGATTTCCACATGACTTGGAAAAGGATATTTCAATCTCTTTGTATAGTACTCTTTTAGATAAATGGGAGGAAGCTATTCAATTGGAAAAGAAGATTATTGATAAAATATTTGTACAATATTTTCCCAATTTATCCTCGAATGGAATTAGTGCCTTAGTTGAGCAATACAAAGTATATTTTGATTTTAAAATGAGAAGATTGAAGCTTCTTAATGAAAAAAGGGTAGTTATTGAGTCTGAGACACATCGGCTAGCCTGTGTAATCAAAAAGAGAGAAGAACTTGTCCACTCTATCAACAAGGATAACACTACATATGATGTTCCTCTATCAGAAATGGATGAAGAGGAGATTGTTCAACCTGACATAGTCTATCCAATCAAGAAGAAGGATGATTTCATTATTCTTGTTGATGAAGATGTTCAGAACACAATAGACCTATCTGGAAACAACACTGCACTAGATATGGAGCCTCCTACAATTACTGAAGTACAGGTTACATTAGTTGATAAACCAGCTATTCAACTAAAAGTGGACAATGAGTTGACAACAAAACGACTGTAGAAACCCCAATCTCCACTGGTCATTGAAAATACTCAAAAGGAGTCTACTGAGAAAGTTGTCACTCAGTTATCTAAAAAGACAACAGAGAAGAATACAAAGAGAGCTATCATTAAGACTGTACCTCTTGAACCGGCGAAGCAGGAACTACTTGAAGAAGATGATGATGATGATTCTTTAAGTATTTCAGGACCCATTGATATGAACACTTTGAGTGCGTAAAAAATGTTGAAGATTGTTAATGTTATACAATCTAGAGAGCATAAGAAGAGACTGAAAGAGAAAAAGATTGAAGCAGAGACAATCCAGAATGCAATAGAAATTTTGTCTGGTTTACTATGGGAAACAACTGTTGCACATCTTCCTACACCCATCAGCAAAGTTGGTCAGTTAGTTGCGGATGTATCTGATTAAATCAAGTCACTTGAAGATGCTTCTCAAATGTCTGCTGAGAAGAGCCACAAGAAGAAATATGGAGATAAATTGGCAAAGACCATTGAAAGTGGCAAAATGGCTCTATCTCATATGGAAGTCTGTTGAGAAAAGCTATTGAATTTGGAGGAAAGTATCTTGCCTTTACCTCCAAAGTTTCTTTCTTTTATTCTAATATTTCTAAGAGTCAAGTTGAAACCAAGCAAGAAATGGAAAGGATATGCAAGACATTTGTCCCACTCTAGGAATTCATTCATGCCTTTAATCGGTTTGTAGATGGTTTACATGAAAGATTGAATATGAATGATAATGAGAAGGCTAAGAGACTCCGATCTCTACAAGAGCTCAAGAGTCTTCTCACATCACAGGTCAACATTCTTCAGAGAGCCTACTCCAATGCAGAAGCTATTCTTGCTACACCTGAAACTTGCATGCTAGACTCAATGGAAGAATTCCATTCCTAGCTGATGTCTACATTTGTGTATACTGCTAATGTTGATATGTGGCGACTGATCAACAAAGTACTGTACACTCAGCACCAATTTTTGGACGTTTTTGTTGATGAAAACTGACATTATAATAAAACCCTAAAAAGGCCGACTTTGTTTGTTGCCCTAAAAACGCATGTTATAAGCGGCCGAGATGCTTAAGGAATTGAGAGGTTTATGTACTTTTTTTGTTGGATAATAAGAAAGATTGGACGACTGTGTATGGTGGACGTAACCCATTATGGGTGAACCACGTTAAATCTCTGTGTTATCTGTGTCCTGTTTTATTCCTTTATCTTTTGTATTTAGATCTGCATATAATTGTTAGTTCATATTTGCTTCGGATCTGCTTGAAACCGTAACAGCTAACATACTGGAATCATGGGAAAATGCTTTATCATAGATGAAGTAGAACTTCAATGATATTTTTATGAGATTAGCCAATGCATGAACTTTTTTAAGTTGTTAATATATGTTGAACACTTTGATACAGATTTTCTATATATATGTATATATTTTACTTTTTCATTTTGGCATTGTTGTCAAAGGGGGAGTAATAATATGTATGTGTGTTTTTGAAAATTTTGTATTTATGCATGCATTAAGGGGGAGTATGAGCACATGTGTAAATATGTTGTGTATGCACACTTAGTGGTATTGTATTACTCTAAAATTTTCTAAGTGTTGCCATCAATTCCAAAGGGGGAGATTGTTGGCTTCATGATGATTGTAATGTATTCATCACTTGTTGTCATTGATGAAACACTCTCTCACACACATGATTACATTGACTACCGGTGTAACTTCAATTGGTTTACACTGTCGATCAGTATGTTTAAGGTTTATCTCTAACCGGTACTTTGTGTCAACCTGTATGTGCTTAAGAGATAACCCGTGGCTACACTAAGTTGGCATCAAAATGAAGATGAAGATGAAAATGGAGATCAAGCGGAAGATTCTAGGACAATGGTTCACATCTTTTGTTCCAACCGGTATTGACTGTTCTAACCGGTTTCTGATTTTGTGATGAGTTACCAACACCGACTTCTTGGCGGTCATTTTGTGATGAGTTTTGATCACTTGTCTACATACACCGCACCTAGGAAATTGTGTTTTGATTTCCTTAGGCTGACATAAGATTTTAATGTCTATTTAAAGACATCTTAGTGAATCATTTAAAAGTGATAGAGAAGAGGATGTTATGCGAGTACTGATATGCATCAAGAGTGAAAGCTTTTGTTGAAGAGAGATAAGTGTTAAGATGAAGAGCAGTGTTGAATGTACTTATAAGGATCCGATCTAGCAAGTATTGTGCTACTTAGAACAAATCAAACCATTCTTGTTGTTTTCTAATCATTACAACATAATCAAATCCCCTAATCGGGTAAGCTCTAACAAGCTTCATTGTACAAATACTCTAACAAGGTGATCCATTAGTTTGGATTCTCAAATCCTCTAATGAGGTTACTCCTAACAGGGTAGTACTCTTAACAGGGTATAAGCTTCTAATCAAGCTTTGGGATCTCTAACAAGATTCGCTCCTAGCAGAGCACTTTGTAGACCTTAACCGGTCAGTTATATATTACTGCAGATAGTTAACTTGTGAGTTTCATCTTGCTGTGGTTTTTACCTATTTGGGTTTTCCACGTATAAAATACTTGTGTTATGGTGGATGCTTTACTTTTTGTGGATGTTGTTATATCATTTTGGATAACATGTATTTTATTTAAATGCTTGGTTAAGTTCATCTATCGGTTAGTGTTTGAAGTAGTGTTTTATTTGGTGTCACTGATTCACCCCCCCCCTCAATGCTTTTCAAGTCCATCAGTTTAATCTTTCCCTTCATTATGATCTTATCACCTCGAGCCAAAGTTTTGACTCACATTGATTTATCTTTTTTCTTGAGTGCAACCGCTTGAGTAACTTCACTATTGCATTACTTCATTCAGACATCATCCGATTGTAATTTGAGTATCATCAATCCATCTCCAACCCTATCATTGCTTCCATCCTCATTCCTTCTTTTTATGAGCTAGATCGAATCAAACAATCAATCCAATCCTTGAATTCAGAGTTGCGTTACTATCACCTTTCCCTTTCTCCCAAGACCCTGAAGGCGGGTGGAAAGGTACTCAGTACAACAATGGTTCCACCCTATATATTGAGAAAGTTCTCAAGAGATGACAAACAATAGTTCATTTCTTTTAAATATAGTAATTTGTGAGCTAATCTAGTTAGAAGGAAAATCCATTTCCATTCATTAAACCCAAATTGAAGTGTGCAGTACCATGCATTCAGATGTCCTTTTTAGTGTACCAAATGAAATTGTGGATTTCACCTACATGTCCATTTTATTGTACCAAATTGAAGTGTGAAACTACTAGAGTGAAAACAAACACATCCTACAAGCACAAAAGTTAGTAGTTTGATTTATTTCTTCGATCTATCAAAACTTCTCTGTTATCCTTGCCATAGGCTGAAGAAAAACCATCAATAGCACTAAAAAAATCAAATAAGAGATAAAACACAAAAACAAAATGAAATCAAAATTACTAGTCTTATGCGACATAGAAACTTAATGTATGCGACATAGTAAATGAACACATTGTTGGAATCAAAGAACGTGTTGAGAGGGAGGGTGAATCAACCGTGTTCTGTAATTTTTAACATTCTTAATCTGTCCTTTAAATGAATTAATGCAAATGAATAAAAGTAGAGTGTAGAAACACAAAGCAAATAACCACAACACCATAGCACTAGGATTTTTACCTGGAAACCCGGTTAAAGGAAAAACCACAGTGGAGTTGAGACCCACAATATTAATATACCTCATTATAAGTATAATAATATTAAATGAGGGGAATGCACATGCATTCAGACACATTGCCTAAAGCTCACTGCTCAAATTACAATAAGGGCTACAACCTCGAAAGGCTCATTGCCTTACAAATGATTACAAATAATAATTAGAATGTCTGGACTAATAAACAACATCTACAATGCCAAAATATAGTTCCAATTAAGCACAAAATACTTTATCTTACTCTTCTCTGCTACATTGCTCTATTCTGTTGTTTTGTGTTATATCAGAGCACAAATCCTACACTTGCGCACTTGAAATCTCACACAATTGCTCATACACACTTTTCACACAACCACCCATATTAAAAAATGATCATATCAATCGGTCTTTTATATCTATAACATCAAATTAGATCTTTTACATATCAGCCCAAAAATGCATAACACACAAATGAAACATGTATGCCAAGTCGGATCAATTCAATCCAAAAAAATCATGCGAACCAAAAACAATTGTCCACATGCTTCCCACATGTCGGCTTAACATCCTCAAACACACAAACAATCACGAAAATTACTCTGTACGATCCACACAACGAATCTCCGCACGTTACTGCTGATGAACATTATTCTAACAAAAAACCTGTATGCCGGACCTTCCAACTCACTGAAGAATCATCACCAGAGGCCACAAACACGGAATAAGGTATATTACACATCCAAAATGCTTCTCCATGATCTTCAACACCAAATACTCAATACAACTGAACCACCAACCAAATTACTGTACATTACTAGATGTCCTGTTCTATCTCAGTGAACCTCACCGGACCTCAATCTCTCTTCCAGTATGAATGAATCAAGAACCGTGGATTGAATATCTAAATCAAGTTGCCATCAATGAAAACATCTAAACAAAAATGCAAAACATCTAAACAAAAATGTAGTGTTTCTTTCCAAAAATATCCCCCTTTAGCATTGATGGCAACACTTAGTGAAAAATGATTAAGTGTCAGACCAAAGCAAAAATAATGTACACTACAACAAGAATCTATCAACCAGACTCCAAGAATCAAAAACTCCCCCTAAGATCAACAAGATCAACATTTTTCACTCCTTTATAATCCCCCTTTGACATCAATAGCAAAGGTAGGGTTTCAGAAATAAAAAAGTTCAAACCCAAAATGCTTATTTACATATGTACACATAGTCTTTACTCACAAAAACTTGAAGATGTTTGCATAATAGTTCTTCAATGTATCCAAATGGCTATCCCAACCCTTATTTAGACTCTCCAAAATGGTTATAAGTCCACTAAACAAGCAAGCTTGCACCTCTGCTGTGTTTAGATCTGTCATATCACTGTTGGCTAGAGAATCTTGAGTATCCTTCAAGGTGCTAAACATAATATCCAACTTGGGAGTAATGCAAGTTTGAATTTCTCCAACTCTTCCAGTTATTCTATCCTTGTCATGACTCAAGCTTCTGATTTTCTCAAGCATTGATATCACTTGATTTTCATGACTGCTCAAGGAAATTGGTAGAGGATCAACCGATTGAGATATATGGGCTAACTCATCCTCATGCTCTTTAGATTTCTTCTCAATGTCTTCAGTGAACCTTTTCAAACATAGGCATGATTTGTACATATTGCCACCTTCGGATAATGCATCCTTCATGCTCTTCACATAGGCATCTAATGTGACTTTGTCTTTTGCAATCATCTTCTTCAATGTTCGGAGCCTCTTAGTGTTAAACTTATTCCGCACTTTCTCCTCAACAGATTTCTCAAAAGATTCAAAGTGACCGTCTAGAGAGTTGATTAGACTCTTCAACTACACGTATGGTGTTTCAAATGAATTTTTATAAAATTAAGGCATTAATTTCTTTAAAATACCAGATGCCTACTTTAGCAACATTCCATCCTTTGTATGTGACTTCAAAAGATCCTCACCTGCCTTTTCTTGAGCAAATGATGCTAATTGAAGCTTTTGAATGGGGGATAGAGAGGCGAGGTTAATGGGACCTTGCACCAATTTTGGATCATCAATTATTTTCTTTCCCTTCACTAGATCTACAATGTCTCTTGCTCTCGGAATGGTTTCCTGCTTTACCTCAACCTGTACTTTATCTTCACCCTTCTTTGTATCGTCTATCAAAGGATTCAAAACCTCATCTGCTTTGATTGCTTCACCCGCACTAGCTTTACCCTTATCTTTTGCATCCTCAACTCTAACATCTTTCGACCAATATAATCCACCCTGTACATCAATTAGTACTTTTGAAATAGTAGTATCATCCTTTGTCTGCTCAATTTATTGAGATGACATTTTTTGTGCTTCCGGATGAGTATCATCTTGTCCTTTTTCCAGATTAACTTCATACTAGTTCTCTAACAAAACTTTTGTCAAAATTGTCTTAGTTTCCTTAATAACTTCATCAACTTTTCCAATCATTATTTTATTCACTCTGGTATTACTCATGAACTCATTATTAGATAACTGAAGTAACCTTTCAATCTCCTCTTCAAAAATCATAGAGCATAAATTAACTAATACATATTCTTTCAATCTCTCATCTTCTTTATTTGTCGTTAGTCTCCTAGCATCCAAAATTTCATAGAATCTCTTGGGTATGACTGACATTAGTTCAATTAGAGCTTTACCATATACATTCAAGTACTCTACAGTTGCTTCCTCTAAAGTTCTTTTACTGGTTTCATCAAAATTTTCATACCATTCTAATAATGGCTTCAAGTTACCATTCTTCACAACCTCATTCACAATCTAATCTAATGTCATAGGAGTTTCAATAGTGAATTTACCTTTCTTAATGACATCATCAATTCCAGATGGTTTGATTTTCTTACTAGATTTTGCTCCACCGAATGGTTTCTCCTTAGTGATCTTGGTGGCCTTAGAAGCTTTGGCTTTAACCTCCTTGGCTGCTTCATAAGATTCAATTTCCTCATCTACAATCACAAATCTGACTGTCTTCCTTTTCTTCTCACCACCATCGGATGGCTTGACTAATGGTTTGGGCTTGCTTGAAGGTTTTGCAGGACCGGAGGAGGGAGTGGCTCTTCTTGATTGCCTTGTCTTAGGTGTAGATGCTTTGGATTTAGCCTTCTTCTCCACCTTAACAATTTCCTCCTTAGAGAGGATATTCTTCTCTCTTGCTTCTTGGACTGCCTCCTTTGTTATTACCATACTATTTGCAAGAGCCTCAACTTCTTTCTGGACTTTCTTTTGCATCACTAGTTTCTTGAATTTCTGATGTAGCTTTAAACTCTTTTATGCATAAGTCCCAAATCTTTCCTCCTTGGGATCAACCAATATTCTTAGCATATGTTGTGCATAAATATCCAATATTTGTTCTTCCACCTCATATCCCATAGGCATAATCCATACCGTCTGGGGCTCCATAGCTTCCATTAAGCACTAATTGGCATCCACCATAAAATAGGTTGTGTCTTGATATTTTTCCACTATGGACTTAGGAATTCTTTCCCTCTCATGCATTTCCTATTGGAAATTATTGAAGTAACCCTAGAGGTTTGTATTCTGGGCTTTGGAGTCACTGAAGTTGTATAAGTATTCTCGAATCTGCCCACCTACCAGTCTATCAAATCCCCACTACACCTATCCAACACTTGAAATCTCATTCATAAAGTAGAAAAACAAACATAGAAGCAAAGTTCCATACTTGAAGCGATGCTTCTTTTTCTCTTTGATCTTCTTCAAATTCTTCACAATCTCACTCCAGAGTAATTCACTAAGGTCATATTTCTTATTTCCCTCATCATTTCATTGATGACATATATTATAGTACTAGAAATGAAATTCTCTCTGTTGAAATAATATACCTTATATCTGATTACCATAGAGGAAAATTTGATGTCTTTCTCGAAGATGTCATCGATAGTCATCACCTGTTTGTCAAATTTTGATCCGATTGCATTTGTTAGAATATCATTCTTGGCAACATTCAAAGATGGCAGCTCTATGGATGCACATAGACCTGTCACAACTTGAATAACAGTCTTCATGATCTTGTGGGGCTTGTTTAACCACATAAATTCATCATGTATTTTTCTTAATACACATAAGATCCATTCAGGTTCATAGAGGATCGAAAATCTAACAAACTACATGAAACTCTTGTCTTCCAACCCTTGAAATTCTGGTTTTAGCATTGAACTCTTATCAGATAGTTGATTGTTGTAGAGATTCCACATTTTTGAGCTTCCTAATTCCTCAATGGGACAGTGCGTGTAAACCCTAATGTCTTCAATTGCAAAACTCCATGTGGAACTGACAAAAACACACTCTTCAGGTCATCTTCCATGGAGATAAATGGATGATGTTTGAAATTCAGTCATGCACACTTAGTGATATCAACAACAAGAGGGGTAGCAGTACCAAATGCAACCATTTCTGAGATCACAAATTTCAAACTGGAAAAGTTCTATCAATAAATACCTTGATCACCGGGCTAGGGTTTCTTGCCAAATTGCCTAAGAAATCTTCTTTCACGCTTTAGTCGCTGGAAATTCTACTTTCAGAGCTCTCCAAACCTCTTCTCTTCAATCACAAAGTGAGAAATGAAGTGGTAGAATCGCTTTTTATCTTTTACATACCTAACTTTTAAGTATAATAAATACACTTTCCTCTAATACTTTCAGATACTCTACATTTCACAAAAATCTTTTGCAGATCTTCAAATTTTCTTGAATTCTTCTAGAAATTCATCAAAAACATATCTTGTCATCACATACACCTCTGTAACCTGCTGGAATCAGGCACAAATCTCAAACATGGGATTTAAAAGATCTTCATGATAGCTTCCCCCAAGGCCAGATGCCTTAGTTTAGCTATTGGATGTAGTTCCAACGCTGAAATTAGGTGCAGACCCACTTCTTGCCTCTAAATCACTCTTCTTAACTCATGTCTTCTTCATTTGATCTTTAATCTCTTCAAATTTTTGTTTTTTATTTCTCATCTGGCTTCACATTCTTATTCTTATATTCCAAACCTCTCCTATTCATATTTCTTCTTCTACAATACTTAGCAATATGACTGGATTTGTTGCAAGCATAGTAAACAACATTTCCTTGCATAGGTTTGAAATTCATCTATTTTCTTCTTGATCTGCACTGATTAGAAACGTGTCCAAACATACCACATCCATAACATCTGACATTTCTTCTATTTGGAAATTTATTCATCACACTTCTGCATTCATTTGACTTATGACCAGACTTGTTACATTTAAAAACATTGATCAAAGAAAGATGTGTTACTACTCACTAAGTTGCCATTAGTCTTATGTTCAAAGTTATTCTAGTCGGTTATTACTACCAAATTATTCAATCGGTAAGCACAGTGCAGCCGGTTATAAAAGAAAGTAGGCTCAGAGCTTAGTACACACCGAGCAGTCTACCGAGTAATGTTCTATGACTACTGAGCAACAAGATGATACACCGAGTGAAACGTGTTACCAGATTCATTGAACCTGGACACACATATGGAAAAGTGTTACAAGATCGAGGAACATAGAATCATTATCTCATTGGAAATTGCACTTATAGATTTTGTATGATTTTAAGGTCATCTATCCAATGAAATTTTTTGCATGGTTATTCATTTGATAAATCTTATTTGTAAGATCGAAGCATGAACTTGATCACCAACATAAGAGATCTATTTATATAGCATGGATTAAGGATAAAAATATGGAATAATAGAGGTGTGTGAAGAAAGACACATGTGACAAATAAGGAAGTACTAAGTAATGCGACTGTTAGAGACACAAAGGTCACCGAGAAGCATTTCAGAGAACAGTCAAGGATCAAAGTAAACAAAAGGGTTTATTGAGTTATTATATGGATTACCGAGGTATGCTATAAGCAAGGTAATATCATTTTGATCACATAGAATCTGCTATAACATTCCAGATGTGAAGTTGCAGATATTTGTAATGATTTTATTGTTATATTTTGAAGTTGTAAGAGAAACCTTTAACAGGGTAAAAGACTCTAACTAAGTCTATAAATTGTAAAGCCTCTAACTAGGTGCAACATTTAGAATAAGTGTTGTAAAATCCATTAGCAAGGTAGATCTAACAAATATTTATACTCCTAACAGGGTAAGCTATCAGAAATAACTAAACATGTAGCTCTAACCGAGCAACCTTTATTACTGCAGTAGTGAAGTTGTGGGTGCCATCCCCACCATAGTTTTTCTCTCTAACCAAGAGTTTCTACGTAACCAAAATATATGTGTTATGGAGTGAATCATGTATGATTGTTATTTATTTGTTTTAGTATTATATTATGTTACAACAATATTCAGTTTATGCTTAACAGTAAAGTTATTGTTGAAAAGTTTTGAAGTATTGATTCACCCCTCCCCTCTCAAGTACATTAGCTTTCCATATTGGGCCTAACAATTGGTATCAGAGCTTGAATCTTGGAAAAGGGTTTAACAGCCCAAAGAGAAAGATCTTATCAATGGAAGGCTATAAACAATCTCAGAGAATTGTGTATCTGCAAGAAGAGTTGGATCATGCTAATCAAGTGATTGCAGACATGCAAAGAGACTGAAGAAATGATTGAAGTATTGAAAGAAAAGAACAAAGCACTGACTGATCAGCTAAAAGCAATGAAAAGTGAACATGAACATTTCAGCACACAGATGACTAAAAATCTTGATGCATTGAGGACAACCGAGGATAAAGTAAGAGATCTAGAAAGTGAAAAACAATAGCTTGTAGCAATAGTATCTGAAAAGAATGATGAAATCACAAGGTTAACTAGTATTCAACAAAATCTATTAGATCGATTGGGTTATGCACATCATGAAGCAAATCTGAAGGATGATGAGAATCAAGCATTGAAACTTGAAGTATCAAGGTTGACCAATGAACTTGAAATAGAGAAGAAATCCAAAGAAACACTGAAGAAGAGTTATGAAGCATCAAAGATGTTGGATGAGAAACTGAATACAAGAAGACCCAACAAAGATGCAGGACTCGGTTACAAAGGAAAAGACTCTACCAAGAAGGGAATCCACACTATCGAGAGAGGAGAATCATCAAAACGAGCTGGAAACAAGAAGATCATCAAAAGAAAGAAGCCTATTTGCAACTACTGTGGAAATCAAGGTCATACTGCTAACATGTGCCAAATCAGAAAAGGTAAGCAACCGAATGTCAGTAAGTCCAATGGTTATTGTTACAATTACAATAAATATGGTCACACATCTAACCAATGTAGGAGAAAGTTTGCTAGCAATTATCAGAAGGCAAAATACAAATGGTTTTGTAAAAACTGCAATAGATATGGACATAGTACCGAGAAGTGTTGGTTTAAGCAAAAGAACTATATGTGGTCTGCACACCGAGCAAATACTAGAGGCTACCGAACTCACATAGATCCTAACCGACAGTATTTTGTAGTACCATGGCATTACAATACAAGGATATGGTGTGAATGTTGTGGAAGATATGGACATATAAGTGCCAACTATTTTATAAGGTTTGGAATGAAAAACCGAAGATCATGGAGAAATCCTGGTATGGCATGTTTTCATTTTCACAAAGTTGGACACTTGGCTAGAGATTGTAGAGATCAACCAAGAGGAGATATTGAAGAGATAAAAAGCAAACTCCAGATGATTTGGAGAAAGAAGGAAATTGTGTCAAATGAAGAAAGCACCTTACCTACCGAGTTAGGTGCACCTATTCCAAATTAATCGGTAAAGGTATGAAGGGACTGCATTCTCTCAAGGTTCAATCTTAACAAGCTCCTATTTTAGTATGTACTTAATTCAAAATCTGCATAGCTAAGATGTATAAGTAAGTTTAAAACTTTATCAAAGTCTTTTTAAGCACTACACAGGAAGCCTGTCAAGTCGGTAAATGCAGGAAGTCTGGCTACTTGGCTAAAGCACAAAAAAGGGAAAGTAAATCGGTCTAGTGGAACTGAGTGCATCTAATGTTTTTGACCTAACCTGCATAGAGCCCAATAAGGTATATTGTGTACTTAAAGCATTTACGCGGTCATTTTACACTTACCAAGTTTTCAAGAGAGCAGAGCAAGTGATTCCAAGATGATCAAACCTCCTCCGAAGCGAAATTCAAGGTATTTACAACAATCTCAACGCATTGTCAAGCTAGTTTACCGATCACATCTGTTGAGAATTTCTGTTTCATATTTGCTAAGAGGAAAGCATCCACCATTTGAAAGTCTTCAAACCCTAAGGATCTTTTGTTAGTATTTATCCAAAATCTGCAATGGCACCTAAGATCCAAGAGCCCATTGTTGTTAAGAATGTTGAAAAGCCCTCACTAAAATATTCTCTAACTCCCAAAGTAGCATCTGAACCGGATGACAAAACTGCATTTTCACTCATTCCGGATAGGGTTTTGCTAGTTGAGGATGTCAGATTCTTCACCAAATGTCATGTTGAGGAAATCGGTCATGTTGAAATCAAAGAAACATATGATGAATTGTGTACCGATGGAAAACTGGATAGCAAGCATGAACACATTAAAATCAAGGGATTGACCGAAGCCCAGTGGGTCAAGTTTGTTCTAATCAAAGTTCATGATGATTTCATGTGGTTAGAGGAGCAACCATTCAAAATTACCAAGGAAATCATTCATTTGATCACTAGTTATCCTATTTTTGATCATGCCCAAGCTCAGAAAATGATATCACAGAAGGAATTGATCAGCTTAACTGGAGTGGAATCAGATTGCAGAAGATTGAAACTGAACAATGTGACAAATGCAGAGCTGAAGTTTGCAATAAGAGTAATAGGTTATTGTTTCTTCTAATCGGCAAGGGAAAATAGTGTACCCTGTGTAACAGTCGACTTAGCATATAAAATTGTGAAGAAAGGAATGAAAATTGATCTTTGTGAAGTATTATTGAAAAACCTGTTTAAGAAACTGAACACCATAAGGAAGCCAAAGAAGAATAACTCGACGAATACACTGAAGTTTGGATCACTTTTGGTATGCATGTTTTTCTATTTTGAAAAATTCTTTCCAACTGTCGGTAAAGTAGTTTGGGAGCTACACCGACCAATCACCCATCAAATCAATGACTTCATCAAACATCTAGGTGATAACTTTAATGATATTATGGACGACTATTTCAGCAAGTTTCAAGTAAAGATGCATAACAGGCATAGAATTCCACCCCAGCTAGTGGAAAAATACAAGGATGACATATGTTTTGAAGTAGATACCGTCTATTGCTATGTGAATGCTGTGGAACCAAGAACTCAATATTTGCCACCTATGGGTTATGAGATTGATTTTGACATCACACAACAACAAATAGATGCTTTTCTTATATTACCAAAGCATGCTACTGAGCTGAGATATGGAACATATGAAGAAGTTAAAGAAAAAGTAAAGATGAGCATTGTAGTACCAAAGGCTACAAGGAAAGCAACAAAAATGATCAAGGCATTATCAGAGAAATTTGGAGAAGGTTCTTCCTCCACACCTGTCAAGGGCACTCTAGTCATCACCGAAGAGGAATCTAAAGCCCAAGAGGCAGCTATTACATTAAGCACCGGATTGCCTAAAGGGAAAATTCTGAAGAGGAAGAAACAAGATACATCAGAGGTATCACCGACTCCCTTAGTAAAGCACCCAAACACAAGATCATCTGCAATGTCACCGAGTAAGAAACCAAAGAATGTTGTCGTTCCAAAGGTAACAAAAACATATAAGAAATCTACTCGGAGACTCATTTTGGCTAAAGAGTCCAGTGACACCGAATCTGAAGACAAAAGTAAATTTCAGATTGTCAAGAGTAAAAAGGATAATGTACATAGTGTTGAAAATTTTTGTGCCAATTTGAAGCAATATGGTGGATTTGGATCATTCAGATATGTTAAGTATGAATGCAGATCTGATGATGAAAATAGACAAATAGAAGAAGCTGTCATCTGCACACTTCTGAAATTCTGATTGGTCCCATTGGAAGTAACTAACTCTCTTCCAAAAGAATTGTATTTGCATATTGATAACAGGTAGAAATATGCAATGGACTCAGAAAAACAGATTAGAGAAAGAAGTCTGGTACATCACTTTCCGGACATGTCGGTAGATGAGATCAAAGAACATCTGATAAACTACCACAAAAATTTCCTAGTCAAGCAAAGAGCCTTAAAATTGTTGAATGGTCTTTATATTGAAGTGGAGTAGGAAACAAAAGAAAAGTGGCAGGAAATCTTTCGAATCAAGGATGCTGGTGAACAAGCTGAAGTTGAAATAGTTGATGTCACTGAGCAAGATCCTGATATCACCGAGCAAGACGCTGCTGACACTATACAAATTGATGAAGATATCATGGACACCGAGGCACTAGAACAGGAAATGATAGAAGGGAATGCATATGCCAAACTTGTATCCAGTGAGTCATTTTTGGAACAGGTTCAACCCTATCCTCCGGTCAATCAACCTATTTCAACCGAGGACCCTCAGGATACAAAACAAGGAATAGAAGGTCACAAGTCTATAGAAGGAGAAGGTACTTCTCAAGCCACCGGGGAACATACCTCTCAAGCTCCTTCTAGAACTGAAAATGTTACAACCGAGACACCAATCACTGAGGCACCGAAGGACTCAACAGAGGCTACAGGAACTGACAAAAGTGTTGCCTCTATCGAGCAACTCAGCGAGGGTCAACAAGCCTCTCAAGCCCTTGTCTTAGTTCCAACGGTGAAAGGTAAAGAAAAGAAAATGAAAAAGCATAGTTTCAAATTAGATTTGTCCAAACCAATAGTGTTGCCAAATGTAGATATATCCAAATTAAAAGGGCAAGCACTCATTGAATTTGGTGAACTATGCAAAGCCAAAGCCGAACAAGAAAAACAAATGGCTATTCAAAAGAAAAATAAAGTACTTCAGAAGGTGAAAGAACTCTTAACCGATATGCTACCTGAAGCTACAGTGACAACAGATGCAGCCATCCATGTTCAACTGGATGAACTCCTAACCAAGATAGAGACATCTGGAGTAGATGCATCAGAATATTTGAGAAAATTGAAGGACAAGGAGCTCATTGCTAAAATGATTGAAGAGGTACAAAAAGCTATTGCTATTGGCAAAGTTAAACTTGTCAAATTTATTGCTGAGTTGATCCCTCAACTCAAGCACATTCTTTATTTATTTCAGAAAATTTGTACATTCTCTTTATTCATTAAAGATATAAAAAATAAAACAGAAGTAATTGAGAAAGAGATAACTGATCTCTCAAATAAGTTGACCACTGAGCCCAATTCTGTTTAGAATTTCTATACAAAGTTACAAAAGGTCATGGCTCAACAACTGGAACCCAGAAATGAAGAGCACAAAATAAGGATGGACATTATGACTCTTCAAACCTTATTCATTCCACACTTGTCCTTCGTCCAAGAACAGATCAACCGAGCTACCTATTTATCTACTACACAAGAGGGAAGCACATTAGATGGTTTAATTTCCCTATTAGTTGACATTCAAGCTCAGAATTCTTTAATTGATAGTGTCAAGGATGCCCTCTCTGTCTCTCTCATAAATGCAAAAACAAAGTATAAATCCATTTTTGACCAGTTACCACCACCAAATGGTAACTATGTTTTGATGTTTGTCAAAAAGGGAGAGTATAGTATACAAGTATCATAGGGGGAGTTTATTGAGAAGAGTATCAATATGCACAGTTAATTTTGATAGTGAACCGAGTAGAACAACAGTGATAACCGGGTAGTGATTATAGAATATTGATCACCGAGCATGCAAAATCAGAGTTTTGTACCATATATTGATAAGGGGAGTATATCTAAATATACTATTTCATTGACAAATGTATATATTATCAGTTTAGTCAAATTTTGTAAGTATATAGAATTTTTTTAACTTTGAAAGTAGTTTTGTCAAACATCTCAACTAATGTCAAAAGGGGAGATTGTTACTACTCACTAAGTTGCCATTAGTCTTATGTTCAAAGTTATTCTAGTCGGTTACTACTACCGAATTATTCAGTCGGTAAGCACAGTGCAGTCAGTTATAGAAGAAAGTAGTCTCAGAGCTTAGTACACACCGAGAAGTCTACCGAGTAATGTTCTATGACTACCGAGTAGCAAGATGATACACCGAGTGAAACATGTTACCAGATTCATTGAACCTGGACACACATATGGAAATGTGTTACAAGATCGAGGAACATAGAATCATTATCTCATTGGAAATTGCACTTATAGATTTTGTATGATTTTGAGGTCATCTATCCAATGGAATATTTTGCATGGTTATTCATTCGATAAATCTTGTTTGTAAGATTGAAGCATGAACTTGATCACTGATGTAAGAGATCTATTTATACAGCATGGATTAAGGATAAAAATATGGAATAACAGACGTGTGTGAAGCAAGACACATGTGACAGATAAGGAAGTAATGAGTAATGCGACTGTCAGAGACACAAAGGTCACCAAGAAGCATTTCAGAGAATAGTCAAGGATCAGAGTAAACAGAAGGGTTTACCGAGTTATTATATGGATTACTGAGGTATGCTATAAGCAAGGTAATATCATTTTGAGCACATAGAATCTGCTATAACATTCCAGATGTGAAGTTGCAGATATTTGTAATGATTTTATTGTAATATTTTGAAGTTGTAAGAGAAACCTTTAATAGGGTAAAAGACTCTAACTAATTCTATAAATTATAAAGCCTCTAACCAGGTGCACCATTTAGAATAAGTGTTGTAAAATCCATTAGCAAGGTAGATCTAACAAATCTTGATACTCCTAATAGGGTAAGCTATCAGAAATAGCTAAACATGTAGCTCTAACTGAGCAACCTTTATTATTGCAGTAGTGAAGTTGTGGGTGCCATCCCCACCATAGTTTTTCTCTCTAACCAAGAGTTTCTGCATAACCAAAATATATGTGTTATGGAGTGAATCATGTATGATTGTTATTTATTTGTTTTAGCATTATATTATGCTACAACAATATTCAGTTTATGCTTAACAGTAAAGTTATTGTTGAAAAGTTTTGAAGTACTGATTCACCCCTCCCCTCTCAAGTACATTAGCTTTCCATATTGGGTCTAACAAGATGGACCATTATTATTCATCCTATTTCTACATTGACTAGCCATATGACCAAATTTATTACAAACAAAATAGTTACCATTGAATTTATGAGCATTAGGTTTCCTTATTGGAGGCCTTCTTGAATTGTTCTTTTATTGTTCTGATTTAGAACTTTCTCCTTTCTCAAATCCAAGACTTTGAGTATCATTAGGATTCTTCAAGCTTGCAAGCATTTCATCAAGTCTGTTTGAGCTGATCCAAAACTTCTCCTTATACTCATTTGCATCATCAAGATCAAACTTAAGAGTAAGGATCTATTTCTTAAGCTCTTCCTCTTGTTCACTGGATTCTTTCAATTCAATCTTCAATTGTCCATTGTCATTCTCAAGTCTACAACATTCTTCAAATTTGTCTTTCAGGGATTGAGAAAGCTTCTCCTCATTCTTCTTCCTTTCTTCAATCTCCTTTATTAATTTCATCACTATAGATTCCATCTCATTCTTCTGGACCGTATTAGCTCTAGCAAGTCTTTCACACTCTTTTTTCCTTTCCTATAGGGTTTCTTCATCAATGCTTTGACTTTGTTTCTCTTTCAGCTTATTAAAAAATTCCTTTCTCTTCTCCCTTGACTTGTTCAACTGATCTTTCAATGATTCAATGAAGTTCTCAGCATCCTTAAGGTTTTCTTTTACTTGTTGGACTTCAACTTGGACTTGATCAAGTTCCTCAAGTGCTACAAGAAGTTGATATTTCAGACTACCAGAATCCATTGACTCACCTTGGATCCTCGTCAAGCTGTTAGGATTCTTCTGAGGAACTAAGCTCTGATACCTTTTGTTGGAATCAAGGAACACTGAGAGGGGACGGGGGGGGGGGGTGAATAAGTGTTCTATAATTTTTAATATTCTTAATCTGTCCTTTAAACCACTTAATGCAAATGAATAAAAGTAGAGTGCGAAAACACAAAGCAAATAACCACAACACCATAGCACCATGATTTTTTATGTGGAAACCCAATTAAGGGAAAAACCACAGTGGGATTGAGACCCAAAATATTAATATACCTTGTTAGAAGTATAATACTATTACATGAGGGGAATGCACATGCATTCAGGTACACTGCCTAGAGCTCACTGCTCAAATTACAATAAGGGCTACAACCCTGGAAGGCTCACTACCTTACAAATGATTACAGATAATAATTGGAATGTATGAAATGATAAACAACATCTACAATGCCAAAATATAGTTCTAATTAAGCACAAAATACTTTATCTTACTCTTCTCTGCTACACTACTCTGTTCTGTTGTTCTGCGTCATACCGAAGCACAAATCCTTTACTTGCGCACGTGAAACTACACACAATTGCTCATACACACTTTCCACACAACCACCGATATCGAAAATAATCATATCAATTGGTTTTTTATATCCACAACATGAAATTAGATCTTTTACATGTTGGTCCAAAAATGCATAACATACAAATGAAACATGTATGCCAAGTCGGCTCAATCCAATCCAAAACAATTATGTAGACCAAAATTTTTTTTCCACACACTTCCCATGTGTCAGCTTAACATCTTTGAACATACAAAAAATCATGAAAATTTATCTGCATGATCCGCACAATGAATCTCCACATGTTACTGCTAATGATCATTGTTCTAACCAAAAACCTATATGCTGGACCTTCCAACTCACTCAAGAATCATCACTAGATGCTACAAACATGGAATAAGGTAGATTACACATCCACAATGCTTCTCCGAGATCCACAACACCAAATACTCAACTCAACTAAATCACCAACCAAATTACTGTACATTACTGGATGTCTTGTTCTATCTCATTGGACCTCACCGGACCTCAATCTCTCTTCCGATATGAATGAATCGAGAACTATGGATTGAATATTAGATTCTAATTTCTATCAATGACAACATCTAAATAACAATGTTGTGTTTCTTGCCAACAAGAATGTGATATATTGTCTGAACGCTTGCAAAATACTATTTGAATGCATGCAAAAGACCAACTAAATGCATGTGAAACATCTTTTTGTGTAAAAAATGAAAAAATAGATCCTACAAAATAGAGGGTTAAAAATTCACTGCTAATTCGATCCCCTCTATCATTTTTTATTTCAGTATATAGGCTTGGACACGTCTTTGATACAGAAAATCAGCAATTTGCAACTCGGGTTCAATTAGTTTGTGTTCTGCATGCAAGTTTTTCTAGTAATGTTTTTGTTGTCTTCTCTATTTGGCTCTCTATCTAGAAATTGCAATCTTAAATTTTACTCTGCATGCCATTTTGTTAAAGAGATTGCAAATCCAATATTCATCCTTGTTAGCAATTATTTGATAGACTAGAAAACTGATCAAGGTTTTAAATAAAGAGGCAACACAATAACAAATCAAAATGATTTACACGTCTTACCCTAATTTTCCAAAGAATACATGTGAAACACCCATTAAACACATGAAAAACACCATAACTACGCATGTGAAGCACTATCAGAATGCATGCAAAATACTTTTGAGACGCATACGAATTCTTTAGAACGATTAGGAAATTCCATACTATAAATCTACAAAAGACATAGAAAATGCAAGAAAGTAAGTTTGTTGTTAGTTCATGTCGGGTTCACCAAATGTATTACGAGGAAAATTCATCATTTTTAATTAGATTCAATAGGAAAATCATGAATCCTATCTAATTAACAAATTTGATGACATCAATAAAAGCAGGCAATCGAGACAATAAGGCTATAGATAAATTCGATCAAAACTCCCTATTGCATGGATGCAAGTCACTTCCATTGTCATTTTTCTTCTTGTGGTATGATGGATCTTAGTATCATACATTGCTAACCTACATAATATTGGAACAAGAAATCAAAGTTCCTGATTATTGAAATTGGGAGATTGAAGCTGAATTTATAGATTTTGAATGGGAAAATTGAATGGTTGAGATGCATTTGAGAACATAATTGATCAACAGTTGAGAAAGAGATGATTGAGAGATAAACTCATTTCATTGATGAGTTAAGTGATTAGATTGATTAGATGACTTAAATAGATTGATGAGTTAACTAATTTGATTGAAGAGTTAACTAATTTTATTGATTTGTTCCAAAAAGACGATTGATGAGTTAATTGAGGAGACGACTAAATTGATTGAGAAATTGACTATATTGATTTCTTAGTCAGAAAAAAGGTTATTGACAGTTAGATTGAAAGTCAATGCCAATTAGGATTTTGACATGTATTGTAGTAAATTAGATTTAAATTCAAATTTGGTTTGCATTTGGTTTGAATTTGGATTTTCGAATTCATGAAACGAAATGCAAATTTATTGAAATTAGAATTTGGGGATTTTTGAATTTTTGAATTTGAATTAGTAAAGAATGTGTTAGATAATTAAACAATTTAAAGAAATTATTTAATCATTAGAAATTGAATTTAATTAAATAATAAAAATTATTTAATTAAAGGTGTTAATTTGAAATTAATTAAATAACAATATTTTATTAATAATAAGAAAGGGAATTAAATGATTAAATGATGAAGATAGAATACTTAATAAACATTAGATTAAAACTAAATAATTAAAGAATTATTTAATCAATAAAGAGAATAATTAGCAAGTTATCGATGAGACATTTTTAGGTGTCTACATGGTAGACTGCATGCCATCTTTGAATAGTTTTAGAATTTAAGGCATCAATATTCACAGGTTCATTATTTTCTTCAAATTCCGGTAAGAACGTATTCCTTGAAAAATTTGAAGGCACATTATATGCTGCATTATTATGTCCACCATTATTTGTTCAAAAGTTTCACCCATTTGACCATTCTGATTTGGATCTCCACTCACCATTCTTTTTGCCAAGAGTCTCAAATTATCTTGTCTCTTGTAGTTTAATTGGAACATCTCTCAAGCCCCTTGTGAATTCATGAATCTCATTAATGGCTCTTTTAAATTTTTCCTCTTCTGAAATCTTCCCTTTCTCTAAATTTGAAATTTCTTCTATTAGTTTCCTTTTCTCTAATCATTGGTATGTTAGATCCCTATCACTAGGAAACATTCAAGAACCCACTATAGGCTAGCAAGACCATGCTCTTATACTATTGAAATGTGCTCAATAGAATATTAACAATTTATTTTAGATCCTATTATGCCCTCAATAATAAATAAATGATTAATTTTAGATCTAAAAATAGATTCACAAATTAACTTGCCAGTTCCACTAAAAATGTTGAAGCTAATCAATTAGTCTTGCAATAAACAACACCAAATTGAATGAAATCTTATAGAACACTATGAAAACACATATTTTCTAATATCCAACAACAAATTATCAAATCCAAAATCTGATTTATAGCAACATCAAATGATATAGATTCTTATTTCGAAATCTTCACCAAACCCACAAAATTCTGACAATTCTAGACTACCTCATTTACACAAAATGCCATAAACTAATATTGTGTGAATGCCAAATGAAAAATTATGGCATATAACTCTTATAATAGTTGTGTATGGTGAAAATGGATAACAATAAACAACAATATTGAAAGGCTAAATGAATCCAACCACTAAACCCTAGCCTAACAATGAACAAAGATCCACCATAACATATGAAGATAACCTAAGACAATGCAAAATAACTCAAAATCACAAAGATTATACCATCACATGTCCAATAGGGTTTTGATCTCCCTTCTTCCTATCTCCATTGATCTTGCTTGATATATTTGCTCTCAGATTTTTATATGCACAAGAGCTCAACAAAGAACGGAAAGTGGTTGCAAGTAGGATCGTAGTGTAGCCAAGTACTCCAAAATTGTTGATTAGTCTGAGTGATTAGGATGAATGATTAGAATGCATAGAATGATTAGGATTTGATAATGAAGGAAGCATCTCCTTATATAGAAGACACTATATGAAATGGAGGGATAAGATTGAGGGGTGTAAAAGGAGGTCGGCTATGATTAGAGGGTAGGTAGAAGAAATAATAAAATAATGAAAGGGGTAGGTAGTGTATGAATTAAGAGATGAATGACATGTGTCATGTGTAGAAAAGGCTAATGAATTAATTAAATAAATAAAGATTTATTTAATTAATAGAAGAAGTAGGACAATTAAATAAATAAAATATTTATTTAATTTAGGAAAATGATAATTTAAATAAATAAATGTATTTATTTAAATGAGAAATAAGGCTAGAAGAGGATAAATGAATTAATTAAATAAATAAAGATTTATTTAATTAATAGAAGAAGTAGGCTTAGATAATTAAATAAATAAAATATTTATTTAATTAGACATGACAATTTTAGGTGTCTACATTTTGCCCCTCTTTGAGACAATGCGGCTTGTCGCGTTGTTTCAAAGAAGATAAGATGAATTGATACAAAGTTGCCCCAGTCAGCAGCGATGGCTTTGGTTCATAGATTTGACCGCGTTCGCCGATTCCAGAGGCCAGTAGAGGTAGGAGAGCCAGTGAGTACCACAAAACCTCCTCGTACTTTGATGCATTTATTGTTGTCATTAATGCATGCTAGGTAATATAATAAATGTGTGTTTATGTCATGTAAGCGTGTTTGCGTTTGAAAAGTATGAATTTGCATCTTCTAGGTCAAATCGACAGTTCTGTGATGAACATATGCTGTCGATTGGATAAGCTGCTGAGAGGATACACTCAAGCAGGTCCTCTAGGAAGACTAGGATAGATCAAGGCACTTTGTGATGAACAGTGAGTACCAAGATAGAGTACTTTGTGATGAACAGTGAGTACCAAGATAGAGTACTTTGTGATGAACAGGGAGTACTGAAATATGAGCAGCACTTTGTGATGAACAGGGAGTGCAAATGTGAGTAACACTTTGTGATGAACAGGGAGTGTCACACACGTAGTACTTTGTGATGAACAGGGAGTACCACTAGGATAATCAGCAACACTTTGTGATGAACAGTGAGTGTCACTAGGGTAGATAGCCATATGCATTTAGATAGCGAGTAGCATTTTGTGATAAACAGTGAATGCCACTATAACTGACATGATTGAGTTGCTTGACTGCAAGAGTATTTGCCAATGCTAGAGTCAGGGGAGAGATTCCCGTTGACCCAGAGGTTGCGACCGGAGTTGTCGTTCGAGGACCGAGCTGCCATCGAGGAGATGGGCTTGAGACATGTACTATATGTGCCTGCGTTTCAGGCAAACATGGGTTTGCTGACTATGCTGGCTGAGAGATGGCACTCTGAGACGTGCACGTTCCATTTGTCGACGGGTGAGATGGCAGTCACCCTGGAGGATGTATATAGGATTATGCGAATACCGATTGATGGGGAGTTGATTCCGTACGATCGAGACGGAGACAGGGATGCCCTGAGATGAGTGTTCTAGGATCCAAGACTGGAGATGAGGGTGGGACACGTGGCATGGGATACCATGACATGGATAGGATTAGCACTACCAATAGTGTTGGCAGGAGTGATCAGTGAGTTCCTCTATATCAGTTTTGTACCATTTTTGTATTGTAGACACCTGCGGGTGATTGTAGCCATATGATTTTGACATCATTGTATCATGACACTTTATATATATATGAGATGATGCATCTTTGCGGTAGCTATATGCATGTGTACCTATGTGATGAGATGTTCTTATGTGATGCTTATGATATGGATGCAAATATGTATATGATGCAATGCAATATTTTTTTTTTTTGTTCGTTTATGTTTTATATGTGTATGCATGATGCAAATGTGAATGTAAGTAATGCAGATGAATATGATAATGCAAATGAAAATTGTGCTAATAGGTGTTGTGTGCAGGATGTGATGCAGTTGTGATATCTATATGTATGTAAGAAATGCTTATATGTGGTAATGTAGGTGCAGCTACATGAAATGCAAATGTTTTTGGTGTGTCATTATACTCAGTCATGTGATAGCGAGCTACGCGGACTCGAGAAGGACAATGGAAGTCAATCAAGAAAGGGGGATGGAAGACAGAAGATATGAACGTGAAAGAGCTTCTTGTGCGTTATCATCATTGAGCTTTATTATGGCAAAATAGGTTATGACAATCGAGGCATTTGTTCGACCTAGAAAGTCATTGTACCCGTTTGCATGGAGATAAGACAGTCACAAACAAGGAATGCCCCAGTTCATACTAGACTCACAGTGTCCTCATATCCTTGGACAAGTCATAGCATTACTAAGAGACAATCCACAAACAACAAATGCAAATAGGTGACGATACCCCATCCTCGCCTTTCTAGTCAAAGACATCCTAGAGATAGAATCTCTAGTCAAAGACATCCTGGAAAAGCTAAAAGACATGTCACCAAAAAGATAAAATCAAAAGAAAACCAAGACTCGACACCAACATCCATTGTAGTCCTCAAGTTTAGTGTCTCTTGTCACTTGTTTAAGTCATGTTTGATTGTGGTCACAATGTTCACTTTCACAAAAAGGAGAGATAGCACTGAACCATATGTTGTCTGAGTCTGTTGAAAGATTTGATTTGTTGAAGCTCATTGTTGCTGCTGTGTATCATTTGAAACTGATTGAATCCATGAAACTGATACTTTATTGCGGAGAAGATGAAACTTTATTGCGGATCTGTGATGCAAATGTTGCTTTATTGCAGATTGTGCGCGGATAGACTGAAGAAAGCTGGAAGAAACTGTACTCCTCGAAACATGTGATGTTCTCAGTTCCACACCCATCACTAGACGTAGGATTGGCCGTAGTCACAGATAGGATCTAATTTATTATGGATGGAAAGGGAGTGAAAAGGGAGGGTTATGGATGGCTAACCAATCTTAGGTAGATCAATAACAAGCCATGATGGGAATGGGTAAGTTTATTGTGAGCGAATAGGTTATGAGTGTGTGCAAAGTGAAAGATGAAAGAGAATCCTGAAGGAGGGAGGAGCAAAGTCTCTACGCATGGCGCTGGTGACCCAGTTTTCACCATGGTACTTGCCCAGGGCACCACCGAAGTGGTTTTCACCATTGGACGAAATTATTTCTCTTTACTTTTTCGATTTTTCAAATTTTTTTTGTGTCACAAGGCGCCTGTTTGCCAGGTTTTCACCAAGTAACGATTTTTTTGTTTTATATTTTTTTTGTATTTTTGAATTAGGATGTTCCAAAGAGCTTATGTGTAGAACCTGCGAAGGTGCATGCTGTTGATAGGATCCTCTAAGGGTTCACCTTCTGTAGTTGAGAGCTGATATGCCCCAGATCCATATGCCGCTGTGATGATGTAAGGACCAAGCCAGTTTGGTTCGAACTTGCCCTTCTTATCTCTGTCTTGCTGATTCTTGGGGTTCTCTCTGAGTACTAAGTCACCTACCTCAAATGTGCGAGGCTTAACTTTGTGATTGTAACTGCGACTCATTCGTTGTTGGTAAGCCTTGAGATGATTAAAAGTAGTGTGCCTTCGTTCCTCCAGCAGTTCTAGTTCTTGTAAGCGAGAGACCCTGTAGTCTTCATCGTTGATTATGTTTCTCAAGGAGACCCGTAAAGAAGGTAGCTCGACCTCAATAGGGAAGATGGCTTCAGCGCCGTAGACAAGTGAGTAGGGTGTAGCTCCTGTAGGTGTGCAGACACTTGTACGATAGGCCCAAAGTGCGGGATTGAGTTGGATATGCCAGTTACGGCCAGCGTCGTCGACTGTCTTTTTAAGGATTTTGAGAATTGTTTTATTAGACGCCTCAGCTTGGCCATTACCTTGGGGGTAATATGGTGTGGAGAAACGATGGGAGATATGGAAGCGCTCACAGAGTTCATGAACATCCTGATTCTTGAAGGGACGCCCGTTATCAGTAATAATGGAAGTAGGGATCTCGTATCGGCAAATGATGTAGTTCAGGATGAATGTAGCGATTTTTTTCCCAGTAACTTGTGTGAGAGGCACGGCTTCAATCTACTTTGTGAAATACTCTGTGGCTGTGATAATGAATTTATGTCCATTGGAAGAAGGAGGGTGAATCTTGCCTATGAGATCGAGTCCCCATTGACAAAAGGGCCAAGGAGATGCAAGTGGTTGTAGTTCCTGTGCTGGTGCATGTATGAGGTCTCCATGAATTTGACACTGCTTACACTTCTTGACAAACTGATATGCATCTTTTTCCATAGTAGGCCAGTAATATCCAGTCCTGATGAGTTTCTTGGCCAAGGTAGGACCACTAGTATGCGGGCCACATATCCCTTCATGCACTTCTCGTAACGCAATCTGAGCTTCGTCACTCTCTAAACATATAAGAAGGGTGCCATCTAGACCTCGTCGGTATAGGATATCAGCTAGGATAACGTATCGGGAGGATTGGCGAATGAAAGTGCGGCGTTGGTTGTTCGATAGATCAGGAGGTAAGATATTGTCACGAAGGTATGTGAATATGGAACCATATAACTGGGATTCAGGACCAACAACACATATCATTTCAGTAGGAGTGATCTCGTATGAAGGAATCAGCAGGTTGTCTACCAGGAACTCATAGCAAGTCTCATTTTGCGGTAGATCAATGAGCAAAGCAATTGTAGCCATGGCATCTGCAGCACGATTCTGTTCTCTTGGTATCTGCTCAAACTCTATCTTTACAAAGTGCTGTTTTAGATCATCTACCAGTTGTTTGTAAGGCATTAGCTTTTCATCTTTTGTTTGATAATCATCAGTTGCTTGACGGATGACCAGTTGAGAATCCCCAAAAACACGAAGCTCTTGGATCTTCCACTGAACTGCAATTCTTAGCCCAGTTGTTAATGCCTCGTATTCCGCTATATTGTTGGTGCAAGGAAATGATAAGCGGTATGACTTTGGTATAGAATCGCCCTGGGGAGTTATAAAAAGTATACCTGCTCGTGCCCCATGCTGTGTGTATGAGCCGTCAAAATATAATTGCCATGGCTTTGCAAGTGATATTGTTAGAATGGACTCATCTGGAAATTCTGACTGTAGAGGAACATCATCTATCATGGGAGCATCTGCCAGTTGATCTGCAATTGCTTGTCCTTTGATAGCTTTTCTGTCCACGTATTCAATGTCGAATTCACTCAAGATCATTACCCACTTGGCCAGCCGCCCAGTAAGTGTAGCTTTGTTGAGCAGATATTTTAGTGGATCAATTCTGGCAATCAACTTAGTCTTGTGAGTGAGCATATAATGTCGTAATTTTTGTGAAGCAAAGACCACAGTGAGACATGCACGCTCAATTGGTGTGTAGTTTAGCTCATATCCCACCAATGTGCCACTGATATAGTAGACTGCTTTTTCCTTGCCGTCAGGTATTTGCTGTGCTAGAAGTGCCCCCAGTGCTGTTGGAGTAGCTGATATGTAAAGTAACAAAGGTTGATCTGGAACTGGTGGCATCAAAACTGGCGGGTTCAAAAGATAGTCTTTGAGTGCCTGAAAAGCCTGTTGACAGTTCTCATCCCATTTGAACTTGATGTTTTTGTGTAGTAGGTGCTGGAAAGGGTTACACTTATCTGCAAGTTGTGCTATGAATCTTCGTATGGACTGGAGTCTCCCTTGTAAAGATCGAAGTTGACTGATATTCTTGGGTGGCGGCATGTCCAAGATAGCCTTGACTTTTGCTGGATCGGCTTCTATTCCTCTTTTAGACACAATGAATCATAGGAGCTTCCCGGAGGTTACTCCAAAGACACATTTCTTTGGGTTTAATCTTACCTTGTATTTTTCTAGCCTATCAAAAGCAACTGAAAGTATGTCCAAGTGTGTATTTCTATCTATTGATTTAACCAAAAGGTCGTCAACATAATCTTCCACTGTTACATGCATGAGATCATGGAAGATAGTAGTCATGGCTCGTTGATACGTGGCACCTGCATTTTTCAGCCCAAAGGGCATGACATTCCAGCAGAAGGTTCCCCATGGACAAGTGAATGATGTTTTATGTTGATCCTCAGGTGCAATCCTGATTTGATTATATCCAGAAAATCCGTCCATTAAAGATAACATTTCATGGCCTGCTGTGAGATCAACGATCAAGTCAATGTTTGGTAATGGGAAATTGTCCTTTGGACAAGCCTTGTTGATATCTCTGAAGTCTGTACATATTCGGATGCTGCGATCCGGTTTGCTGACAGGTACTAAATTGGAAATCCATTCAGGATAATCAATTGGGCGTATGAATCCGACATCCAATAATTTCTCCAGCTCTGCCTTGACTAGCAATGCCACTTGTGGATGCATTTTCCTTAATTTCTGCTTTACCGGTTTTGCCCCCGGTTTGACTGTTAAATGATGCATTACTAAATCGGGGTCTAGCCCAGGCATATCAGCATAAGACCATGTGAAGTTGATTTGTCGTTCCTTAAAGAAGCTTATGAATCTTGCTCTCTCGGCCTCTGTCAATGATTGAGCCAAAAATATGTTATGTGGAACCTCTGTTGTGCCAATGTTTGTCTTTATAGTCTCCTCTACCAACATGGATGATTTTTCCTCGTATGATGCTGGGAGAATGTCGAGCCTTCCATCTTCGGGCACCTCAGAGAGGTTTTCACCCTCAGATACGTCCTTTCTTTTGACTTTTTTAGAGTCAGATAGCGCCACAGTGTGGTTTTCGCCATAAGACCCTTGTTTTGTTTTTATTTTCACATTTTTGCGACTAGAAGGCCCGACACCCTCACCAAAGTATGCCATGTTATTAAGCTCTATGGCGTATCCTGCTTTGTGGTCTCCAGGAGGAAGATCATCGCGAATGCCAAGATAATCGACAATAGCTTCGTCATTTTGAAATGTATCAAACTGTGCTGGTCCCTTATGATCCCAGTCAATGAGTTGGGGGTGGACAAGGGGAAGGTCTTTAGTGCTTTCAGAGTTTGCAGGACTAATAGTGAAGAGGTGGTTATATTCAGGTATGTCAAGGTAATCATCGAGGTCATCGATGGCACTCTCCTCATCAGTTTCAATCGTGAGCGAATCCAAATTGTCATCACTAGTAGAGCCTTCTGGGACAGGTGTCCTCATCCTATGTGATCTTGACCTAGGGCCTTGAAACGACGACTGTGCGGGATCCTTATGGGTTGGTTCTTGGCCAACTCTGAATTTTTTGTAAAATTCCTCCTCCTCTGTAGGTTCATCTGGCTCTCTGAATATCTCTTTGAGCTCATAGTCACTGGAGGATGTGTCTGAACCCCATTCCCACTTATTGGAATCTGTGGAATAATCATCCTCTTGTGGAACTTCAGCGACTTTGACTCGCCATACCTGTTTTGTTCCTTTATTGTGTATTCTGGGATTTAGAAAACCAAGCCCTTTTGAGCGTTCCCTTCTTATAGTTAGCTCAGGTTGTAAGGGCTCCATGACACCTTCTTTGCGTAGTCCGAGAGGGCTTTTTCCATCATACCCGAATCTTTGCAGAATTTTGAAGCCTTTGCCATAGTTCTCACAGGGTATTATAATCTGGTCATGTGTTTCCTCTTCAACATCCTTATAGAGCATTTTATATAAATTTTCTTCTTCTAATTCGCCCCATTTTTGAAAGATGGTAGGATCCCATTTGAGCATCATGATGGAGATTTGCTTGTTAGGATGTGGCCTCCCATATTCCTTGGGAGAGGTCATGACTTGTCATAAAAACATTGTTTGATTCAAAGTGTATTCTCCCATGCCTTTGTCTTGAAACCTAGCTCTAAGTTCACCTTGTTTGGATGTCGAGGGCTTTAATGACTCAGGATCAATATATGCTGAAGAAGGAGTAGCCTCACGATTGCTGGGGATGATAGTCTCAGTATGTGATCTCAAGTTATTACAATATATGAATGGATTTGGATCACCATTGACCGTTACCTCAACTCCATTGTGAGGAAACTTAATGCACTGATGGTATGTTGATGGGACTGCCCTCATTTCATGAATCCACGGTCGTCCTAACAATATGTTATACGTGAGATCTAGATCTAGGACTTGACAAACCACATCCTTTGTGACTGGTCCTATTCTTAGTGGTAAGGTGACCGTGCCCTTGGACGAGCGCTCTTCATCATCATAAGCCTTGATAGTGATTTGGTTTGTAGAATTCACAGCCTTGTCAGAATATCCCAATTGTCTGATGGTGCTCAATGTACAAATATTAAGACCTGCTCCTCCATCTATCAAGACTTGCTTTATTCGGTGTTTATGTATGAAGGCTTCAACATGTAGAGGTGCATTATGTGGCTGACTTATGGAGGCGTCATCGGCTTCTGTGAATGTAAGGGAGTGTGGAACGGAAAGGTATCCCACCATGGCTTGAAACTGGTCCACGTTCAGATCAGTAGGGATGACAGTATCTCTCAAAATTTTGTCAAGGATAGCTTTATGTGCAGGAGATATACGTAAGAGCTCAAGAATAGAGATGAGTGCAGGTGTCTTCCCTAGTTGTTCTACAAGGTCGTACTCAGGCTTGATTGGTGAAAGATTGGTATTTTTAGTGGAGGTACCTGGCAATGTGATCTTACCTCGACGGGTTGTAACATGACATTCAGAGGTAGATTCGGACGAAGATCCCACACCTTTTAGGACAATTTTGGGTCTCTGAGAAGAATTCTCAGGATTTTTGTTTTTGATAGTAATGGTAGAGATATGATTGTCCATTGAGATGTGATTGATAGTAGAATCATAATTGTAAGATGCTCTAGTGTAATTGGCTTGATCATCTGTGACTTTGCCTTTTCCTTTGTCATGTTTTGGGAATGGTTCCTTAAACACCTCATGCTCTTGATTAGATGAATGTCCCTCAATCTCAATGTCACCTCTGTCAATGAGATCTTGCACAATGTTTTTCAATCGATGGCAATTACTTGTCTTATGACCCTTGCTCTTATGAAACTCACAATACTCATCATCATTCCACCAATTTGGTTTGACCTTTGGTTCATATGGAGGAAAGTCTGGAACTGTAATCACTTTGTTTGCTACAAGCTTTTTGAATACTGATTCAAGTGGTTCTCCCAATGGAGTGTACTTCCTTCGTGGTTTAGAAGTTGTTTGAGTGTTTACCTGATTGTTGGTAGAACTTGATCCAGAAAAGACGAACTTTGGTCTCACTGTGTTGGCATCAACAACACCATCATTAACTGTGTTCTTGTTCTTATTCCAAAATTTTGGTTTGTCCTTTCCTTTGAAGTCCTCTTTGTTTTCTTTGAATAGTTTGATAACTCCTTGTTCAATTAAGACCTTTTCTGTTGCTAGGCCCTTTTCAATGACATCCTTGAATGTAGACAAACAAGCTTTTCTGAGATCATAGCCAATAGCCTTATTAACGTTTTGTGTGAACATCTCCACCATTTGTTTCTGCGGGATTTCGCAAGAGCATCTGCTAGCTAGGTTTCTCCATCTCTGTAAAAATGTTGCGAAAGATTCTCCTTCCTTTTGTTTCGTATTGCACAAGGTAGTAACTAAGACATCTGTTTCTATGTTGTAGGAGAAATGCTGAATGAATGCCTCTGCTAAATCGCCCCATGACTTAATACCAGGAGGTACTTGAGAAAACCATTCCATAGCTTGATCGCCTAAGCTCTGTGGGAATAACCTCATCAAGTATGTTTCTTCTACTGCTACCTCAATGCAAGCTGTGAAGAATTGTCTTATGTGTGCCTTGGGGTCTCCTCTCCCTCTATATTTGTCGAATTTTGGTGTCACAAAGTGTGAAGGAAATGGAGGCATTGGAATGCTCTTATCAAAGGGATAAGGGCATATATCTCTCATAGTGTATGTAGGTTTTGATGTACTCATGTCCTCCATTTTCTTTTGTAAATCTCTAATTTGTTGCTCCAAATTATTCTTGGGAGGAGATGGATTTCTTGTAGCATACCCCATGTTTGAAACACCCATTTGAGGAGGAGCTTGTTGCATGTATGGATGATACTGATCGTAGACATGTCCATATGGAGGTCTATATTGTTGCGACATGTATGGAACACTTGGCATAACTTCTTGTTGGGGAACCCCATATCTGTTTTGTGTGTATAAACCATATTCAATAGGCCTTTCATTTTCCATTGTGTTGCCCCCAATTTTGACATGAGGTCTCCTTGTGTCAAAATTTTGAGGATGTCCTTGAGTATCCACTTGTTTTGATTGATTCATACCTTGAGCATGTGATTGAGCATAAGGCCTCCATGATGGTCCTTGAGTATAAGTATCATATGTTTGAGCTTGTGTATGTGGGATTGCTGGCTTTTGAAGCAAAGCTGATGGTGACTCCGACATCATATTATTTGGTCCTCTATTTCCTCCACTATTTGGTCTCCTTTGATCCATGTTAGGTTGAGCTTGTTGTGAAGGTCAACTTTCCATAAGTTGAGATAAGTCAAAATCATGTGGTATTTTAGCTCCACTTTGTGCCATCATGTTTAAAAAGTATTGACGATCTCTCCTCATTATCTCTTCAACCAATCTATTGAATTGAGGATCCATTATGGATTCTTGTATGTCTGCTGATAGTATTGAAGAATTGTCCACGGTGTCATTGTATGTAGCATTGTTTATAGTGTTTGTGTTTTCCACATTTGGATTGTGTCTATAAACATTCATGTCTGGTAATGTAGTGTGCTCAGGATTGTAGAATAGATCATTGTCATACTCATAAGAACTCATGTTTATGGATCCTTGAGCTTCTTTAGCTATTCTCCTAGATTTTTGAAGGCGGGTTTCAACCATGAACTAGGTGTTTAGCAATATGTGAGAGACTAGACGAAAATGACAAGAGTATGGAAGACCAAGAGTTGTATGGAGTGTAAATGAATCTTGGGGTGTACTTGCAATGTCCAAAGTGTAAGACCAAGTATGTAAGTAGTAGAGTAGGTGTGACTTCCAAAGAGAGGATAGTTTCTCTTGATGAGGTAAGCTGACCTTGACTCAAAGTAAGACCAAATGAGACCCAAAGGTAAGAAACCTTGATGAGGGACCACTTAGCAAAGTGTAGTGGTATGTAGTGTGTTGAAAAAGTATGATGAGGACAAGCAAGTGACCTTTTTGACTCAAGTTTAGACAATTGTGAATGTAAAATGAGGTATGAAGCAATGATGGACTGTGTAAGACCTTAGAACAGGGTGAATGCTAGATGAAACCTGAAGAGACAACCTAAGAAGCTCAAATATGCCGAAACTGATTTTCTTTGTTTGCTTGACTGTTAAAGTTTTCAAATCCTGACACAGACGCCTCTGTATACTTCACAGACGCGTTTTCCAGACACAGACGCTACTCTGTTTGACGCAGACGCTGTTAAAAACACAGACGCTATTCTGTACTTCACAGACGCGCTTATCCGACACAGACGCGGTTTGAACAGACACAGACATGTTTCTGTAACCTTAGTGCAATTTTTCCTATCTGTGAAGTTGTTTTGTTGTGACCAAATCTGATTTTTCGACTGTTTTTCGTGACAAGAGGACACAGTGTTGATGACTCAATGTTTGCAGACTGTTTAGACTCCAAAAGTGTGTTGTTTGATGTAAAAAGTTTTTTGCATACACTTGAAGACACAAAAGACACAATGTTTTGTTGTTTTGTCTTGAATGTTTGAGTGTTTAGCATAAGACAAGCACAAATCTTAGGGCTGGCCAAGACAATAGTTGTTGATCCCACATAGGGTTTTACCCCCGAGGCTACGCTATTCAGAGCGGATACTTAGATGCTTGACCTCACTGGCTCCACCCTCGACACTCACTTCTCGGGTCAGCCAAGCATCAGTCCCCATGAAAACTCCCCATGGCGAACTTTGTATCTCTACTAAGAACCGTATGTGTGTGGGCCGCTACCAGAGGTCCGACCTCCTTCCTCAACAACTAGAAGGATTTGGGCATCTAAAACAAAGAGGTGCTAGTAAGGGCATACGCTCGTGTGGCCATACATGCGGCACTTTCAGCTCTGTAAATACAGAAGGCTCCCAGCCGGTAGGGGTTACGCCCTACAAATGATCAAATAAATTTGATCAAACGGGTTTATGGGGAGACATAGTGTCGGTATGAACTAATCAGCACACGTTATCCATAGTTTTCACCATGAATACATTTGATTATAGTGGTTTGGATGAGGTGGGTTTTCCTCGCTACCACTTGGGTCGTCCTCTTCTCACTAGTAGTCCTAGTGACCACACGGGAAGACAGGCCCTCTAAAGATTAAACAAAAAGAGCCTATTGCTCAAGACACAAAAGACAATGATTCAATTTTAGTGCACCAATGGAAGTGTTTGCTAATCTATGAAAACAAGGCACACAACAAAATTTCAAAACCCTAGCTAAGGACCTGCAACAAAATTTGTTAGTAGTTTGGGTTGTCTCAAATGATCACCCCTTCCTGCAAGCACACAAGTTAGGTAAATTTTAGAAAACCCAAAAGACTTTGTGAAAAGGGGCCTTCAACAAAAACGTTTTTTTTTTTGCCTCCAAAGCAAGCTGCACAAACCAGGTTAGCTAGATCTGCAAGAGTTAGCCGAAAACAAACTAGATCTGAAACCCTAAGTACAAAATCCGAAAACCCGAATCAAAGAAAAATTGAAAAATTGCAAAACAGAATGCACAGACGCCTTTATACCAGACACAGACGCGTTTGTACAACACAGACGCGGTTCTGTAGTTCACAGACGTGATCAGAGGTCACAGACGCGACTGCAGATTGCAGACGTGATAAGATCAATCACAGACGCGGTTAAAATTCTCAGACGCGATTCCAGAAACCTGCAAAAAATAAAAATTGGCAGAAACACAGACGCAATTATCGATATCGCAGACGCTTCTGAAACACAAAAACGCGATCCGAACACTCGCAGACGCGGTAAAACCTAAAATGTTGTCGAAAACTGTCCGATCTGCAACTTCAAAAATGCAAAATCTGCAACAAAAATGTTAAATGCAAAGGGACAAGAGTCCCACCGGGCGTGCCAAAATGTGTATGGTGAAAATGGATAACAATAAACAACAATATTGAAAGGCTAAATGAATCCAACCACTAAACCCTAGCCTAACAATGAACAAAGATCCACCATAACATATGAAGATAACCTAAGACAATGCAAAATAACTCAAAATCACAAAGATTATACCATCACATGTCCAATAGGGTTTTGATCTCCATTCTTCCTATCTCCATTGATCTTGCTTGATATATTTGCTCTCAGATTTTTATATGCACAAGAGCTCAACAAAGAACGGAAAGTGGTTGCAAGTAGGATCGTAGTGTAGCCAAGTACTCCAAAATTGTTGATTAGTCTGAGTGATTAGGATGAATGATTAGAATGCATAGAACGATTAGGATTTGATAATGAAGGAAGCATCTCCTTATATAGAAGACACTATATGAAATGGAGGGATAAGATTGAGGGGTGTAAAAGGAGGTCGGCTATGATTAGAGGGTAGGTAGAAGAAATAATAAAATAATGAAAGGGGTAGGTAGTGTATGAATTAAGAGATGAATGACATGTGTCATGTGTAGAAAAGGCTAATGAATTAATTAAATAAATAAAGATTTATTTAATTAATAGAAGAAGTAGGACAATTAAATAAATAAAATATTTATTTAATTTAGGAAAATGATAATTTAAATAAATAAATGTATTTATTTAAATGAGAAATAAGGCTAGAAGAGGATAAATGAATTAATTAAATAAATAAAGATTTATTTAATTAATAGAAGAAGTAGGCTTAGATAATTAAATAAATAAAATATTTATTTAATTAGACATGACAATTTTAGGTGTCTACAATAGTAGTAATAACATCAACATACTACTGTATAACATCTACAAGACTTAACATAAACATAACTCCACATAACTTATCTTGAAAATCACTTAAAGCAATACCCAAAGAGCCATTACATACTAAAAGAAGAAACAAACAATCTTACTAATTTACTTTTTCTCAAATGCAATCTCTTGATGAGTATATTTTGTTTATAATCAAAGGGGTTTTATTCTCTGATTGCTCAAATCTCACATGGTTTTTCATCCACAAGCCTTCTCCTCCAACAAGTTTTCATCCATTAAATAAGATGCCTAGAAATCTACAATATAAAAGGAAAGGAGAGATAACAAATCAAAATTCCTTCCAATTATCAAAATAGCTGTTAGCAATTATAATGAGTTCAATTTTTATTTTATAAGAAACATTTAAAGCTACAATTAAAAATGCAACTTTCTATTTTCTATGAATTATTTCCTTCTACAAACATAAACACGCTGGTGTCGTACAAGAAAGTTTCTATATTTATTGTGCCTTTTACTAACGGATAACAATTATAAATTATTTTTACAATAGTATAGCTCAATTGATTGACACCAATGCTTTGATAAAAAAGCAAATAAAGAATCTTAATTTTCAATTTAAAAAAAATAATAATAAATTTTATGTTTGAAAATTTTAAACGTAAAGTATAATGTTTCTAAGTTAAAAAAATCACGTAGATATATAATGTTTCTAAATTCAAAAAATCAAAATTACATGCATGCACAAATATTTCAAAAATAATATATAATTTTTTTATTTCCAATTTAGTCAAATTATAAAATATTTATATATTTCTATTAAAAATTAAATATAATATTTCTAAATTTTAAAAATCAAACTTGCATACACAAATATTTCAAAACAATTTAGTATTTTATATCACATTTCTCTCTTTATAGATTATATATAATTTTTCATATAAATGTATTTTTTCTATTGACATTCTATTTATTTCTTAGTTAATTTTATATTATTATTATTTTTTTTTGATAGGTAATTGGCCGAAGCTTGAATAGCTTTTGACTGGAGCTATGAACCAGTGGGGCCACAGCAGGGGGCCCCATCCCCATTACATATCTTTGATTTATTATTATTATTATTATTATTATGTTTGATTAGATTGACCCCAAGACCTTCCCCATCCTATGGAAGGCCAAGAGTCACAGCTTAGAATTCCACTTTAGATGTCCCTATTGGGAATTGAACTTGGGTCTCCAGAATGAGAACCCAGTGTTTTAACCAGTTAAGCTCAACCCCTTGGACAATTTTATATTATTTTATTATATATTAATAATTTTTGAAATTTATTTTTATTTGTATTCCAAAATTTTTAAAAAATTAATCGTTTTAACTTACATTTTATAATTATATATTTTTATGCCACAAGACATTTAGTACATGGTTGTGTTAACATTTTATTTATACAATATATATGTTGCATACATTATTAAATGAAATGGTAGCCTCAAACTAAACCAAATTGAACTGTAAAATTAACTATAAATGCAAAAAATTGAAATAGTATACCTAATTGAATATGAATCCAACTCAAACTAGCATACTAATGCTAAATCATAATAAATTCTAATACAATTCATATCATTTATAATATAAAGGTCATCAGTTTCATACTAAAACCTCAATGATGTGCCATAAATCAAATTCCAAAATAAACACTTTCCATAATAGTAAACTAAAAGCTAAATAGGGTTAGAGTTAATGTTTGAAGGTTAGGATAATTTATGATATGTTAAATATAACCTTGAATCAAAATAATAAGACCAAATCATGTAAATCCTTAAGCTTATTATTCGATGCAAATCAATTTAAACCTAATTTATCATATGTTAAATATAACCTTGGATAAAAATAATAAGACCAAATCATGTAAACCTTAACCATAATCCTACCCCTATCATTAAACCCTAACCCTAACAAAAAATCTAACCCTAGGCATAATATTAAACCATAAACTTAACCATTATCGTAACCATAACCCTAAACCCTAACCATTATCCTAACACTACCCCTAATCGTACCTTTGATGTAAATCCTAAACCTACCAATAATACTCACTAAAATCCTTACGCTTACCCTAATCATGATGTAAACCCTAATTATAATCCATCCCTAATCCAAACTTTGATATAAACCCTAACCATAATGCTAACCCTAACACTAAACCCTAACCCTAACCCTAACCCTCATTGTAATATTAAATCATAGCCATAACCATAAACCATAACCCTAACCATACCCTATCCCTAACCCTAACCCTAACCATGATATAAACCCTAACCCTACCAGTAGTTCTAACCATAAACCTAACTGTTATAGTAACCCTAACCTCAATCTTAAACAAAAACATCATAATTATTATTCTATCTCTAATAATATCTCTAATTGCAATATTAACCCTAATCCTAACCTTAAGCCTAACCTAATTAAAACCCTAAATCTAACTGATGCTCTGCAAAATACCCAAAGGTTAGATTGGAACCTATGGTCGTATAACACACAAAAGCACACAAGAAATCGTTAGTGTTATTCAACCAAGAACTAATCTAAGCAGGCATATCAAAAGAGATACTAAGATCATGCTAACATATTTAACAAATGACACAAATATAAGAAGGCATCTCCAAATGCCTCTTAACATGTTCTTAGCTGCTCGTCCTTTGTTCCTCTCCTCTCCAAGTTCGAAAATAGTGTAGCTCTCAACAACTTTTTGCACTATGGATGCTTATGGAGGTTCAAGATTGTAGATGATCTCAAGCTTATGCAATGCAAGTGTAAAACAAACTAATTAAACATGTTATGAAAAAGAACTAAGATTTATTTTAGTCCAAGATAATAATATATTAGTGATTTATGCTAAATGCTCTCTAAAATTCACTATAGATTAAATGCATACAAGTTTTTAAGATCATGGCTAAGAATGCTAAATGCTTGAGAATGCTTGAGGCTTGAGGATTTGAAAATGAGGAATGTGAGCTCTATTTATAGGTAAAATGGAGCAATGGATGGTTGAGATTGAGTAATCTCAACAAGGGTCAGGATTGAATGATTTGAGATCCATGTGAGGGCTTTGAACCCAATCCCTGGTTGACAAGTGTCAATGTGAGATAGGTTGAGAGGAGAGGGAATAAGCATTAAATGCTTGACATGACCTGAGAGTTAAATTGGGAGTTAGGGTCAAGGTTGGGTTGAGTGAATAAATTCTTTATTCAAAGAATAAAGTTTTTATCCAATGGATAAACTCTTGTGCAAAGGCAAAAGGGATAACCATGGTCAAAGCAATAAATGCTCGAGGAGACCCATGAGTGCAAGTTGAAATAACCATAACTGGTTATGTAAGAGCCATTAATGGTCATGTAAGAGCCATAAGTGGTTTAGAGGACTTTGGAGGTTAGATTCTTGAACACACAAAGCATTAAATGCTTTTAAAAGACTTTGAAGTCTTTGAGAAGTGACTCCAAGTTGCTTAGGAATGTGACAATAATTAGGGGATGGATTAGGCTAATTAGGAAGGGGTTAGAAGAATCTAGAAGGGGTTTAGGATTGCAAGTGGATTTGGTGGGTGAGGGAAAATAGGATTTTATTTAAAATAAATTAATTTATTTCAATAAATGTGTGCAAGTTGCATTTGTAGGAAAATGCAAGTGGGGGGGATAATGATTTAAATAAATGTTTTATTTAATTTATTTAAAAGAGGAAAAGGGGGATTTAATTAAATAAATATTATTTATTCATTTAATTGATTTGTGATTTTGGTTGAATGAATGAATTAAAATAAATTGAATAATTTATTTAATTAATAGGAGAATGTTTTGAAGATGAATTAATTAAATATTAATTTAATTAACTGATGGCTAGTGGATTTTTGATCAAATAAATAGCAAATATTCATTTAATTAAAATGGACAGATTTATGTGACTACACTAACTATATCTCTAACCAAAAATCTAATCTGGAACTCCATTGGCAAACCATATAATATACATATATTGGTTTAAACCTAATCCTAATTGAATTTAACTTCAAAACCATAACCTAATTTAACTCTATTCATAATTTAACCCTAAATTTAATGTAATTGAATAATAACCCTAATTCTAAACCAAATTGAAATATAATACTAATCCTAACTATTTAATTAAACCCATATCAATAACCTAATCTTACCATAATTGAAACCTAACCATTACGTAAACCAAAGATTAATTATTACCCTAGAGAATTAAGCCCTAACTACAACTTGAACCCTAATCTAACCATAATTAAATCTGAGCTCTAATCCTAATTTAAACCTAACCCTAATGTAATTGAATTATAGAGCAAAATTGACCTCTAATCCTAACCCTCAATATAATTAAACCCTTTCCACAATCAAACACTGACTCTAATCAACTATAACCTTAACTCTTAACCCTAATCCCTCTAATTGAATGTTAACCCTAAATTCAACTCTATTTGTAGATTTGAACCCTAATATGAGCTTAATAGAACCCTAGTCTAACCCTAACCCTCATCCTAACCCAAACCCTAATTCTTATAGCTATCATCACATACTATCTTTAATTGCAATCTTAACCCTAACCCTAACCCTAATCCTAATTATAATTTTAACCCTAACCCTAACCCTAATTTGAATTATAATTATTAATTATAATCTTTAACCCAAACCCTAATTATAATCACTAAGACTAACCCCAATCCTAACCCTAATGTTAATTATAATCACTAGTTATAATATTTAACCATAACCCTACTTATAATCACTAAGACTAACCCAATCCTAACCTTAACGCTAATGCTAACCCTAATTATAATCTTAAGCATAACCCTAACCCTAATTTCAAACCTAGCCCTAATTTTAACCCTAACCCTAACTCTAACTTAGCCCTAACCCTAATTCTAACCCTAACCCCCAATGTTGATTATAATCACTAAGACTAACCCCAATACTAACCCTAACCCTAAACCTAATTATAATCCTAAACATAACCCTAACCCTAACCCTAATTTCAATTATAATCTTTAATCCCAACTCTAATTATAATCACTAAGACTAGCCCCAATCCTAACCCAAACCCTAATTATAACCCTAACCCTAATATTAATTATAGTCCTAACCCTAACCCTAACCCTAACCCTAATTCTAATTCTACCTTAATTTTAATTATAATCATTAATTATAATTTTTAACCCTAACCCTAATTATAATTGTAACCCTAATACTAACCCTAACCCTAATTCTAACCCTAACCCCCATCCTAGCCATAATCCTAACCGTAACACTAAATCGTAACCCTCACCTGACCATAACCCTAAACCCAAACCCTAACAATAATACTTAGTTATAACCCTAAATCCTAATCCTAACCCAAACCATAATCCTATCCTTAATCTTAAACCCTAACCATAATCCTCACCCTAACCTTAAGCCTAAATGTAACTCTAACCATGAAATCCTAATCCTAACCTTAACCCTAACCCTAACCCTGATACTAGCTTGATGTAAACCCTAATACTAGCCATAATCCTAACTATGACTCTAACCCTAAGCCTAGTGATAATCCTAAACCTAACCTTAATGCCAACCATGATGTAAACAATAAACTTAAGCATAACCCTAATCATAATCCTAACCCTAACCCTAATCCTAACTCTAACCTAACCATAATTCTAAACCCTAACCCTAACAATAATCCTACCCTAAACTTAACCCTAACCCAAATTGAACTTTTATTCTAATATATTCCTAACCTTAATCTAGCCCAAACCCTAATGCTAATTAAACTTTAATACCAATTTAACCCTAACCTTAATGTAATTGAACCATAACCCTAATTCTAACCCTAACTTTGATGTAAAATCTAAACATAATTGTGACTCTAACACTAAACCCTAACCATAAACTTAAGTTCCTTAACACTAAATATTAACCCTAAGCATAATCCTAACTATAATCATAAACCCTAACCCTAACCATTATCATAATCTTAATCATAACCTTAACCCTAATCATAATCCTAACCATGTTATAAACCTTAACCTTGACCATAATACTAACCTAACCCTGATCCAAAACATAACCATAAACCAAATCCTAATCCTAACCATACCCCCAGTTATAATTCTAACCCTAACCCTAAATGTAATAATGCTTACTCTAACCCTAACTTTGATGTAAATCCTAAACATAACTGTAACCCTGACACTAAACCCTAAACCTAACCCTACTATTAAATTATAACCATAAACCTAACCCTAACCATAATCCTAAACCTTAATGCTAATTATAATCCTAAACCAGAACCAAACCTTGACATTGATGCTAACCCTAACCATGATATAAACCCTAACCATTATCATAACCTTAACGATAAACCCTAACCATAATCATAAACCTAACCCGAACCATGATGTAAACCTTAACCCTAATGCTAAACATAACCATAACCGTCACAATTAAATAAAGTTTTATATTATCTTTAAATAAAGTTTAATATATCTTATATTTTAGTATTTCATATATCTCTACGTAATAATATAATAATATTATAGTATAGTTTATTTTAATAAAAAGATACAATATAATTATATATTGATTTATTTTATGTTTTCCATGTCGTGTCATGATTGCCACTAGCATATATACAATAAATTTTAATTTAATCTATATAAAATACGTCGAGAGATATGCTTCTTGAGACGCCTATTTTTATACAGTTTTATATGCTACAGTCAAATAGGCACCTCAACAAGGATATCTCTCGGCATATTTTATATAGATTAAATTTAAATTTAAGGTATATATGCTAGTTATAGCCAAGCTTCAAGAGTTGGATGTCAAAATATCTATTGAGATCCACAAGGCTTGAGTTGCTGCCAAAGAACCTTTCATTTGCTTTCTTGAGTTTGTTATCCAAAAGACACCTTTTCCAACACCTTATATTTTTCCTTGTAACTTATTTTCACTTGTATGAATCAAAATGCACACATTATCACATCCCATTTATCCTAATTTAAATTTAATTTGGTATTTATTTGTTCCTTTGTTGATGGAATTGAATGGACAATGAGAAATATTAAATAATTTACCTTTTCTTAGTTGTACTCAATTAACCCACAAAACGAGGATGTGTCAATCTTTGCCAAAATTTAATTTTAAGAAAAATGGAACATGCCATCCTTGCTCCCTTTATTTCTAAATTATTCATGGTTTATGGTGTAGTGCATATGGTTTAGGATTTAGGGTTGATGGCTTATGATGGAGGGTTGAGTGCATAAACTTTAGAAATTAAATTAAATTATTTAGGTTTTAGAGTTAAATTATTAATTTTGGTTTTATGGTTTAGCATATAGGTATAAGGTCTTTGTCCTAGGGTATAGGGTCTAGGTGATAGTATAGGGTTTAAACTATAGGGTATAGCCCGATTGTGAGTATAATATTTAGGGTTAAGTTTATATGGTTGAGGGTTTAATGTATAAATTTTAGAGCCTAAGGTTGAGGGATAGGGTCTAGGGTTGAGAGTAAAAGGTTTAGGGGTGAGTGTATAGGCTTTAGGGTTGAGTGTATAGGCTTTAGGGCCTATGGTTGATGATATAGTGTATAGGATTAAGTGTGTAGGGTTTAGGGTTGAGTGTGTAGGCTTTAGGGCCTATGGTTGACGATATAGTGTATAGGATTAAGTGTATTGGTTTAAAGGTTTTACTATAGACTTTATGGGCCTAGTGTTGAGGGATAGAGTTTAGGGTTGAGAGTATAGGGTTTTGGGTTTAGGATTAGGGGTATAAATTTTAAGGTTGAGTATATAGGGTTTAGGGAAAGGGTTAGGGTTAAGGATATAGAGTATGGAGTTTAGGTTGAGGGTACATGGTATAGGGTTGAGTGTATAGGGTTTAGGGTTGAGTGTATAGGGTTTAAAGTATATGTTTTAGGGCCTAGGGTTGATGGAAAATGTTTAGGGTTGAGGGTATAGGGTTTGATGTTGAGGGTCTAGGGTCTAGGGTCTAGGGTTGAGTGTATAGGTTTTAGAGCCTAGTGGTGAGGGATACAATTTAGGGTTTAGGGTTGAGTGTATTGAGTTTGAGTGTTTAGCTTATATAATTTAGGGCCTAGGTTTGAGGGATAGGGTTTAGGATTGAGAATTTAGGGTCTAGGGTTTATCATATTGTCTTTAGGGCCTAGGGTTGAGGGTATAGTGTTGAGAACTTGGGGTAGAGGGTTTAACGTATAGGCTAGAAAAATCCCCAGAGTTCTCCAAAAGTCTCTCTAGAAGATTCCCCAGAGTTTCCCCTTTACAAAAAGTGCCCCTTTACATTCCAAATAACCTTGTATTTATAGGCTTCAAAGGATAACTACCTAGTAACTAACTTGATAATTGTCCCAGGCTAGCTACCTTTTCAAAATAGATTTATTTTGAAAGTAACTGTAGACACCTAAATATGTCTCATTGATCATGTACTAATTATTCATCTAATTGATTAAATAATTATTTAATTATTTAATTAAGTTAATTAATCTTCTTTTTCTAAATTCATATTTCCTCATAAGCTTACTAATTATTATATTTCCCATTCTATCATCATTTAATTAGTTTAACCATTTTCTAATGTTAATTAATATTTATTATTTAATTTATTCTGATTAATTCCCTAATTTAAATAATCTTTATTATTTAAATAAATACCATTTTTAATTTCTATTTGTTGGCATTCTACACTCTAGTGAGAAATGAAGGTGTTGTCATTGATGGCAACCTATCGGCAACCTTCAGGCAACCACCCGACATTCACCTGGTAAAGACACCGGCAAGCACTGACACTGGCAGACACTTCACGGATAGTGACAACAATGTATACCGGCACCCCAACCGACAAGAATAAAGTTTTGTTTATTGTATTTAATTGTAAATATCTTTTGTAAGCCGACATGGCATATTGTAATAGACTCATATATATGAGATCTTGTAAATTATTTTGACATAAGATGTAAGAGAGATGAATACGACAGAAGTGATGAGCGAATATTAAGGCAGATTTTGTATAAGGGTTTATGGTTATAGTATGAGCTTAAACCGGTACTGAACCTGGCATAGCAGATGTTGAATTTTAGCAGTACATTATATTGGATTCTCATAATCCATTTTGTAAGTCAATGAGACTTCCTTTTGTATCTGAGTAGTGAGCTCTAGGCAGTTGGCCTTCTTGCATGTACAAGCCCCTCTTGTAAGTAATATCCATTCATTGGCTAGTGAGTGAATATTGTGGGTCACAAATCCAACTGAGGTTTTTCCCACACTGGGTTTCCTCATTAAATGTCTTGTGTTATGGTGTGCTTTCTATGTTGTCTTTATTGTTCCTATTTACTGCATTAATTCTTGTTTACCGGTACACTATTTTGGAATGCAAAATACTTAATAAGGTTAAAGAATCTATTAACTGGTTAGATACTGATTCACCCCCCCTCTCAGTATCTTTGGGACTATTATTAATCCTAACAATTGGTATCAGAGCCTGGTCCTCTATTTTCAAAAGCCTAATAGCTTGAGGAAGATTCTGACACCGGTACAGATGGAGAACTTAAGAAAGCAATTAGAAGGAGTTCTTGTGGACTATGATTTAGAGAAGTTGAAGAATATCAAACTTGAAGATGATCTAAGAACTGCACAAGAATTCATTCAAGGACTTCAGGAAAATCTCACTATTGCTAGAAATAAAAGAAAAGAACTTCATGAGAAGATGTAGAGTGATGATGATGAAAAGGAAACTCTTAATGAGCTTGTGAACAAATTGAGGCAAGAAAACATGACTATTAGGAATGAAATGCAAGATATGACTTTTGAGATTTTGCAAAGACATTGAAGATAGAAAGAAGAATGAAGATGACTTGACTAAGAGACTCAATGATGATGGAAATGAGAATCTAAGACTTAGTCATGAGAATGATATGCTAAAGACAGATCCAATTCACATGGAACATGGTAAAACATAACTTATGAGACAGATGGGAATTCTAGAAAATGAGTTGGCTACTGCAAATCAACATAAAGAGAAATTCATGAAAAGTTCAGAAGAACTTGATGATATGCTGAAAAGTTAGAAACCTAATGGAGACACAAATGGACTTGGATTTGAAGTTGGTGAAAGTTCCGGTACTGCAAACAATCATGATCATAGCAAACTGGTAAGACAACCTAATGATTACAAATTTAATGGGAAATGCTTTAACTGTAACATGTATGGTCATAGAGAAAATCAGTGTAGATCTAGAAGCAATCAGAACATTAATGCACCCACCGGTCAATGTTCCAAATGCAACAAAGTTGGTCATAATTCAGAAAATTGCAAAATGAATGTAAGATTTTATGTTTGTGGAATATTTGGGTACTTCTCTAATCAATGCAGAACACAAACTAGCATAGGATATGGAAAGGCTATTCAGAAGAACAATGTGACTTGTTATGCTTGTAACAAAATTGAACATATTGCAAAATTTTCTAGAAGTAAGACTTCACTGACAAACAATAAAGGACCCAGTTTGAAAGGAAAAGAGAAGGTTGATGAGGTAAAGCAGGAATTTTCAAGACAATGGATAAGAAAGAGAGATCAAAATTTTGATGAGACTATTCCTTCACCGGTAGAATAGAGTATTACTCCACCGGCAAGAGATTCTTCATCCAACTGAGAACTAACCCTTTGGGGGTATTGCAACAAGTTGAATATCATGCAAATTACCCTCAGTACATGGTGAGAAGAAAGATTTCTTCTTTACCGGTAGACGTGTTAAGTTTCACTTGACCGATGAGCATTTATTGTGGTTGTTGGAGGAAAAGACATTATAAAACATTGATTTTCCCTCTTTTTCAAATTCACTAAGAATTCAAACCTTCAAGAGAGCACGGAAATCTGAGAGAAGGCATCCAAAGCGAAGAAGTGAGGCAAGTTCTTTCAAGCACTCAGACCTATCAGGCAGCTTAAGGTATTTATGAATGGCTTCCTCCTCTGATTTGGAATTTATTGCAAACCCTAATGTTATAGAAGTTGTGAAACACCCTAGACCAGTTTTTAAAATCATTCCCAAGATAGCGAAACTGGATGATTCCCTAAGTGATTTTTCTAAAATTCCAAAAGGAGTTGCATATGCTGAAGACCCTAGGATCTATATTCATTGCAATATTGAGGAATTAGGTTCTGAGGAAATATTGAAAATGTTTAAAACTGTTATCTATGATGAAAGTGGAAATGTGAAACCTAAACATAAGGTAATTGAAACTTTAGGTTTTGTGGAGATCTTAAACATCCCAAAATTTCCTAAGGAGGTAGTAAGAATTGTCCTTAGCAGAGTTCATGGAGAATTCTTTTGGCTAGACTCTATTTGCAAAATCACTAAGGAAACAGTTAGGGAAGTGACTGGTTTACCCTCCACCGGTAATAGGCCAGATAAATCTAAGAAGGTTCCTAATAACACAATGACGACATTAACATGAGCAACCTATGATAGCAGATCCTTGACAGTAAATGATGTTGAGCATGACAATGTCAGACTCATAAGCATGATCCTAGGTTATAAAACCACACATGCAAATCGACTGAACTTAGTTTCCAGTCTATGTATTAAAAGTGCATATGATATGGTCAACAATGATGCAAAAATAGATGTATGTGAGTGGTTAAAGGATGAATTGATAGTTAATCTGAAAAAGATAAAAGGAGACAAGAAAGGTACTTTTCGATTTGGCAATCTCCTAGTATGTCTGATGTTATATCTCACAAAAGAAGTTCCTGATATTGGTTAGAAAGACTTTGGTTTTGATATACCGGTAGGAAAACACATGTTAGAAATCTTCACCGGTATGGACACTGATAAGGATAACAATATAACAGAGTACTTCAAAGCCTTCAAAGCAAAAATGAAAACAAGGGAGAGATTACCACAGAGTATTGTAGACAAGTATGAAAAAGAAATATGTTTTGTAATTAAAAAGGATGAGATATGGATGGAGGCAGTTCTTCGTAGAACTGTATGGGTAATAGAAATGGGGTATGAGGCAGATGTAAACATCATTGAAATTTATGCCAAAGCCCTATTAGAAGCCCACTAGAGAACCAGGAGAAAAGGTTTTTGGTAATGCAGAATCAATTGAAAGTGATGTACAAACATTAAAACAAAGGAAGAAAAGAGAAAAGTACATAAGGAGTGAAACCAAGAAAGTAAAGGAAATAAAGGAAAATGTCTTAAACATAACTGGTATTAAGGAAAGTGACTTAGAAGGATTACAACTAGAGGCACATCTCTCACCGGTTGACACATCCTCTGAGAGTGAAATTCCTGTAGAATTTAAAAGAGTTGATAGGAAGAGAAAACCATCACCGGTACCCTCTCCTCCTCCCAAGAAAACAAGAACACCAAGACAAAAGCAACATGCACTAAGACCACCGACAAAGAAGTTGACACCAAAGAAGAGAAAACAAAAATAGGTCATACCACCATTGGATAACCTATTGAATGAAATCACTGATGACAACAATCTGTCTAATGTTAGCAAACTGTATAATACATTCACTGATGCAGAGAAAGAAAGTGTTGAGAACAACATTATTCTACATCTAGACATTTACAAGAAAGTATTAATAGAAGTTGTAGATGATTTGCCTAGTGAATTATATAGGTGGTTAGATGTTAAGAGGTTAGTTGTTATGGAGCTAGATAAGAAACTAAAGATTGAAAAACTTTTGGCTGTTCATCCGGTTAACTCTATTGAAGAGATTGATGAACTTATTAGTGAAGCCAACATATCAGTTTTCTCAAGTGGTCACTGACATGTGAGCCTAATGGCTGGCAGAGTAAATGAAATTGTAGAAAAAACAACAGACAAGTGGGATATTTTCTTTGTTGAGAAATAAAAATAGGAAGAGTTGATAAGACCAAAAACTTTCAAAGTTTATCAAAAGGATAGAGACAAGGGGAAAGGTAAAATTGGTGGATTACTAAACATAAAAGTGACTACAACCTACCACCACCACCTTTGGATAATACACTAGCAAATACTGAGGACACACCGGCTACTGAGAATGTGGATACACCACATGAGGATATCAACCCTGAGTCAGAAATTTTGTACAGTATGAATATTGACACTCGGGAAGTAAACATTGTAGTTGATAAGGATAGCACAGAGGCATAGGATAATGTTGCTAACACTGAAAACATTGAGCAACCGACATATAATATTGAGGTTGGAACATAGGTAGATAATATTGGGATTGAGACACAAACAAAGAAGGCAGAACAAGCAGAGCATTCAGTGGAAACCTTGGATAGTAGAATGGTTACTGGTAATACTGATGCAAGCATAGAGAAACCTGTAGAGATAGTAACAGAGACACCGACAATGGATAACATAGTGAAACAACCAGAGAAACCAGTAGATTCGCAGGTACACATTCACAGGTACACATTGAGGTAGTGAAATCGACAATGACAAAGAAACCAAAACCATTGCTAGTAGATATACAAACATAGACTGACCCACCAGAGGTCGATTCAGGCAAATTGGTTACTCCCACCGGAAGCACAAAAATTGTAAAGGTAGTTGGCCAGACATCTGGTACTTCACTAAAAAAATTTAGACCTACTAATGTGACTGAAGTACTTCTGGATTCAATAAAGAAAATAACAAATTGCAATGCATTGGCATATAAGGCAATTGATGACATAATTCCTATTCTTAAGTTGATTGCACCCAAATGCAATTTAGATCATGTAAAGGATTCTTTAGGACAATTAGACACATTTTCTAAATTCATTTATGGAAATTTACTGATAGTTGATCAAATAAATGAAGAAACATTCAAGGAGAAAATGGAGAAGGAAAAAGGAAAATTCTTCGAGGAAACAATAAACAAGTGCACGAAACACATCAATACACTTTTACCAGCACTTAATAAAACAATTTTGGAGTAGAAGGAACTATACATAGATACTTGCAAGAAAAATATGTTAACAGTGGACATTGATAAGGAAATTAGCAAAGTTCAAAAGGAGATAAATAAGATAGCTGATAATATCATTGGTTCATTTGAACCTATATCAGTTATTGAGCAAGAAATTATTGGATTTGAAAAAAAACTGGAGAAGTTGGAGAAAGAGAAGGAAAGGATAAAGGGAAAAGCGAGAGAGCTTAAGTGCAAACTCAGTCCTAAGTTAAATAACCTTATCTCTCTAAGGAAAGAAATCTCTGAGGCATTAATTCAAGGACAAAAGACACCAGAGGAACATATGCATCATCTCACCGGTACAATTCAGAGAACTGAGGCAGCTATGAAGGATAGTAACAGGTTTATTTAGAGCTTAAACTTGGTATTAGTAGATATATTCCAAATTGTAACCAACCGGTTACAAAGTTCAAGTGGAAATTTGCACTCATTTGACAATTTTTGACAACCTTTGTCATTGATGTCAAAGGGGGAGTAGTAGACAAAGAAAAATGGTATTCAGAGGAGATCATCTGCTCAGGGGAAGCACACATTTTTTCGCAAAATTTTGGACTTCATTTTTGGAAACAGACTTTTGGATTTTTCTCATGAGTGTTGCCATCAATGCCAAAGGGGGAGATTGTTGGCATTCTACACTCTAGTGAGAAATGAAGGTGTTGTCATTGATGGCAACCTACTGGCAACCTTCACGCAACCACCCGACATTCACTTGGTAAAGACACCGATAAGCACCAACATAGACAGACACTTCAACGGCAGCGATAACAATGTATACTGACACCTCAGCTGACAGGAATAAAGTTTTGTTTATTGTATTTAATTGTAAATATCTTTTGTAAGCCGACATGGCATATTGTAATAGACTCATATATATATGAGATCTTGTAAATCATTTTGACATAAGATGTAAGAGAGATGGATAAGGAAAAAGTGATGAGTGAATATTAAGGCAGATTTTTTATAAGGGTTTATGGTTATAGTATGAGCTTAAACCGATACTGAACCTGGCATAGCAGATGTTGAATTGTAGCAGTACATTATATTGGATTCTCATAATCTATTTTGTAAGTTAGTGAGACTTCCTTTTGTATCTGAGTAGTGAGCTCTAGGCAGTTGGCCTTCCTGCATGTGCAGGCCCCTCTTGTAAGTAATATCCATTCATTGGCCAGTGAGTGAATATTGTGGGTCACAAATCTCACTGATATTTTTCCCACACTAGGTTTCCTCGTTAAACATCTTGTGTTATGGTGTGCTTTCTATGTTGTCTTTATTGTTCCTATTCATTGCATTAATTGTTGTTTATCGATACACTGTTTTGGAATACAAAATACTTAATAAGGTTAAAGAATCTGTTAGCCGGTTAGATACTAATTCACCCCCCCTCTCAGTATCTTTGGGACTACCATTAATCCTAACACTATCTCTATTCAATTAATCATTAACCTTCTTCTAAATATTAATTAAATATTAATTATTTGATTAATTGTGATTTAATTCCTTTAATTCAAATAATTTTTATTATTTAATTAAAGTCCATTTCTAATAATTAAATAGTTTCTTTAAATTATTAATTAACTAGTTAGCTAATTTATTCTTCTAATTCTTCTAATTTCAAATACATGTGCATGATTTCAAAAATCAAAATGAAAATCAAAATCAAGTTCTAAATATATTCAAATGATAAATTGAATTTAAAATAAATTCAATATTTGAATTAAATCTCATGCAAAGATTAAATTGAAAATATAAGTCAAAGAGCAAGCACATGCTAAATTAATTAATTAAATCATTATCTTTCCAATCTCTATTTCTATCTTCCACTTTGCTTTTTTCCAAAAAGCTTTCAATCATTAACTATTCCATATATTTTAATTGATCATTTCAATTAATTGATTAATTACATCATTGCTTTAATTCTCTTCAATCATTATTTTTCTAACTTCTAGTTAGCTTTTTCTAAATAAAGATTTCTTTGTTATCAATTAATTATCCTCCAATCATTCTTTTTCATCTTTCAATCAACTTTTTCTCAATCAGTTGACTCATTTAATCTATTCAATCTATTCAGCTCCTTCTCTAAATCAATAGTTCAACTATCAATCTTCATGTGAGCTCACCTGAGTTCCACCTCTTGATCAATATGTTCCACCTTTCAATCAATTCTCTCCAAAAATCTATAAATTGAGCATTCAATCTCCATTTTCAATCCTCCTCCGAATCACGAACTTTGAATCTTTGTGTCACTTGCAGGTTGCCAGTGCAATATCTGAGAGCTATCATACCACAAAGAAGAGAAGAACAATGGAAGCTATATGCGATCATGGAATAGGGAGTTTTTATTGATTATTTTGCATTCCTATTTTGATTGATTGTGTTATTTCATTGTCTGTTTGTTTGAATTCTAATTAGGATATGGATTTGTGATTTTCCCTTTCATTCCTAGTTTTCTTTACATTAGATGAATTTACACATGCAAAATTTTGGTGAACCCGATGTGAAAAATAACTAATTAACCTTCTCTATTTTCTGTGTGGTTTTTTTACAGATCGTACGATTTTTTTTTCATTTTTGGTAGGTTTTGTACGGATTCCCAAAGTGGATTTCATCGTCACGCAATTGCATTTGCATCATCATGCAATCGCATAGACAGGGTTACACAATTGAGCCATCAGGGTCACACATTCGTATGGAATCCATCACTCAAAAGCTCTTATAGGATCATGCAATCGCTCTGTTAGGATCACATATTCGTTAGGAATATTGTTGTTCTATCTATTTTGTGCTTTTTTATTTTCTTCTCTATGTTCTGTCAAATTTTGTATGAAATTAGGTAAATCTGAATATGGTTTATTTTTATTGCATGCTTAATTATGACATTTTATGGCACATAAGGTACAATTCAAAATTTTAGGTGCTAGGAGGATGAAGGAGCAAAGAAGACGTTCTAGATGTTATGAGAAAATACTCGAAGTAGAAAATAAGATACAAGATCTAGAGGACCAACCATCCATCAACATATACAATAGCCCAGTTCTCTCATATAGGGTGAAATATGATTTGATTAATATAGAATGGATGATGAGAGATCTTGCTAGAGCATCACAATCTGTTTTGCAGGTTCTAGATCAGAATTAGCTTTATTTTTTATTTTTTGTTTGGTCTGTCTATGGATCACACAATCGCTTTATTAGGATCACACAATCACTCTGTTAATATCATGCAATTGCTCTATTAGAATTACACAATTGCTCTCACAGAATTATGCAATTGGCCATACAGGATCACGTAATCGCTTAGGTATCATCACACATTCATTTTTTGCCATAGTTTATTTCTGTTAGGATTCCCAAAGATACTGAGGGGGGGGGGGTTGAATTAGTATCTAACCAGTTAATGAATTTTCCAAACTTATTAAATGAATTACATGCCAAAATAGTGTACTGGTAAACCAAAAATAATGCAGTAAATAAGATCAGTAAACACAACATAGAAAGCACACCATAACACAATATTTTGAATGAGGAAACCCGGTGTGGGAAAAACCTCGGTGGGATTTGTGACCCACAATATTTTCTCACTGGCCAATAAGTGAATATTACTAATACATTAGGGGCCTGCACATGCAAGAAGGCCAACTGCCTAAAGCTCACTTCTTAGATACAAAAAGGGAAGTCTCACTGACTTAAAAATGTGGATTATGTAAATCCAATGTCATGTACTACTTCAGTTCAACATCTGCTATGCTAGGTTCAGTACCGGTTTAAGCTCATGCAACTTCCATAAACCTTATTCCAAACTTTGCCTTAGTATTTGCATATTACTTCTACAATAATTGAACCATATCCACATATCCTAAATGATCTACAATATCTCATACTTATATATGAGTCTTATTACAATTCGCCTTGTCGGCTTACAAAAATATTTTACAATTAAATACAAAATACAATAAACAAAATCCCATCGGTCAGGGTGCCAGTAATCATCTTTTCACTGCCAGTGAATTGTATGCCAGTGTAGAGTCTGCTGGTGCCGGTGCCATAGGATTGTAAGGTTGCCATCAATGACAATACCTTCAATCACCTATAATTTGTCATTGGAGTGTGCATTTGTCAACAATCTCCCCCTTTGGAATTGATGGCAACACTCATGAGAAAAAGCCAAAAAGTATATCAAAAAAGTGTTGTCCAAAACTATCTTGCCAAAAACTGTCAAAACTATGTTGTCAAAGTTGTCTGTTCCAAAAATGTGTGCTCCCCCTCAGTAGATGATCTCTTATGTCATACATTATTCTCATCCTTATTCCTTTTTCTCATCCTCTAATACTCCCCCTTTGGCATCAATGACAAAGGCTATCATTCAATGTCAATTGAGTGTAGTTCCTTTCTGGATCCCTATAACCAGTGGGTTACAATCTGATAAAGATCCGCTAAAGCAACATTTAGACTATTGTAGAATCTTTCACTATCCTTTAGTGCTGCTTTAGTCCTCTGGATTGTACCAGTGAGTAAGTGCATTTTCTCTTTTGGTGTCTTAAGTCATGGAACCAGAGCCTCATAAATCTCTTTTCTCAAAGAGATGAGAATATCTAGTTTAGGACCTAGTCTACACTTCAGTTCTTTTGCCTTAAATTTTAACCTTTCCTTATCTTTTTCAAGTTTTTCTATTTTCTCTTCAAATCTTGATATTTCTTGTTTTACTACCGATATTGAATCTAATGAACCTATTAAATTATCAACAATATCATTGATTTCCTTCTGTTCTTTGCTGATCTCTTTATCTATATCCTCTGTCAAAATGTTTGTTTTATATGTATCTCTGTACAAATTTTTGAAATCCAAAATTGTCTTGCCTAGTACCGGTAATAATGTATCCATATGTTCCTTGTTCTTCTTGACTGTCTCCTCAAAGAATTTGTCCTTCTCTTTATTCATTTTCTCTCTGAAGGTCTCCTCATTGATTTGATCAATTGTTAGTAAGTTGCTGGTTATGTACTTAGACAATGTGTCTAGATGGCTTAAAGAATCTTTATTCTCTATGCTACACTTAGGTGCAATCATCTTCAAAATTGGTATGGTGTCATCAATAGCCTTATATGCTAGTGCATTACAATCTGTTATTTACTTGATTGAATCTATTAATACCTTTGTCACATTAGTTGGTCTAAATTCAGACATGGAGGTTCCAGATGACTGTCCAACTACCTTCATAATTTGTAATCCACTGGTGGTAGTAATAGCTTTGCTTTCCTCTTTCTATGGAGGGATCAGTTTGTGTCTGCATTTCAATTACCAAAGGTTTAGGTTTTTCAGTTGTAGCCGGTGGCTCCGTCTCTGTATGTACCTGTGAATGAACCTATTGCTCTACCTATTTCTCTGTATGTGTCTCTGCCGGTTTCTCCATGTTTTCTACTGATGGTTTCTCTAATGATGCCTCTGATGATTTTATAGTGGTATCCACTGTCGATTTTTCTGTTTGCACCTTAGTACTGTCCACTGTCAGTGACTTAGTAGGCTTTTCTGTAGCCAGTATCCCATCTGTTGGTTTTTCAAAGTTGGTATCAGTCACCATTCCAGTAACCAAGGGATCAACTTATTTTTTAGTTTGTTGCTCTGTCCTAATTTCAATATTTCTAACTGTAATGTCTTCTGTTGGTGGCTCAGTTGCCACATCTTTCTTCTCAGTTGTTTCTTTATCCACTACAATGTTGACTTCCTGTGTGTCGATATTCATTGTGTACAACACCTCTGAGTCAAGATTTGTGTCCTCATGTGGTGTTTCCATACTCTTTGTTGCCGGTGGAGTATCAGAAAGAAGTGGGGGTAAGTTATTTGTTACCTTTATACTCGGAGGACCACCTACTTTGCCTTTCCCATTATCCTTATCCTTTTGATAGACTCTGAGAGTCTTTGGTCATTTGAGCTCTTCTTGTTTTTCCTTTTCAACAAAGAATATATCCCACTTGTCTGCAGTTTCTTCTGATATCTCATTAACTCTGCCTACCATTAGTGCTACATGCCGATGACTGGTTGAAAATACTGTTCGGTTAGCCTCACTTATTAATTCATCTATCTCTTGTGTTGAGTTCACTGGGTGAACTGCAAGTAGTTTTTCTATCTTGATCTTTTTATCCAATTAAATAATTGCTACCCTTCTTGCTTCTAACCTGTTATCAATGTTTTGAAACTTGGGTGATTTTGTTCCATAATTGGCTAAAGTTTGCAAAAATTGGGCTTAGCACTATTTCTTGCCTCTAGGCTATGGGTTTGAAGGCTTTGGGTTTTTGAATTTTAACCTTTTCTATGTCTTGGAGTCCCTGTGTTCTTTTTCGAAGTTACTTTTTCCACTTAAGTGGAAGGGTCGGTTCATCGTGAAGGGGTTCCCCCTTTACGACTTTCCTTAGGCAGGTCTCTGTTAAATTTATTATTTTTGTGCCCTTTTCCTAAGTTTTGAGTTCTTTGTTGGGCCCCATAAAGACCATGCAGGTTCGAAGTTGATCCGATGGTGCGCGTGAATTCACAACCGAAAGTAGCCTGAAGTTTACCTTTCACAAAGTGGCGAAAAGGTGGCGGGCCTAGGTAAGGTGGTCACAAAAGGGCTAATGGACGATCATCTCTAAGTTGATCTAATGGTTCGCGTTGATTTGTGAAGAAAAGTTGTCAGGGTTTTATGCTTCGCGAAATGGCGAAAAGCTGGCAGGCCCCAGAAGTAAGCAGATCCTGTGGTTAAAGACAGATCAACTTGAAGTTGATCGGGCGGTTTGCGTTGGTTCGTGAAGTGAAAATGTGTGAAGTTTACCTTTCACGAAGTGGCGAAAGGTAGTGGGTCCAGCTTAACGGTGACATGGAAAGTAAAGAAGATGCATCTCAGAACAGATTTGACGGTCTGCATTGTTTTGCTGAGTGAAGTAGCATGAAGTTTACTCTTCGCGAAGCAACGAAATGAGCTGGCGGTTACATGGTCGGTGATGTGGCAATTCAGTTGGACGTTCAGCTAGGGAAAAATGGTGACTCGCTAGTTAGACACGTGGCTCCTAAGGATAGTGTAGGGCCCTCTTTTATTGAGCAGTGATGGTGTGGAAATTCATGGTAAAATAGAACACCTGGTAGTCCAGATGTGGAGCCTAATGGAGTTCTTGAAAAAATAAATGACTGACACGTAAGAATTATTTACTGGCGCTCAATAAGGCAGGTGGATTCTGTGTGGGTGGCCCACTTCAAAGGAATAAGGGTGTTAAAGGTTGCACATCTTAAGAGGGATCCAACGATGGGCGCTGTTTCGTAGCCCGAAGATGTAAGGTCTTTAAACTTTGCGAAGCATCGAAAACCATTAGTGGTAATAACTCTATATCGTTAGTGAAAAGACAAGCGGTCACTGTATAGATTAAAGGTCGAGTGGATGGTAGAAGATCTGATGGATGGCGCTATTTCGCATAAAAGAGATGCATGAGGTTTAGCCTTCGCAAAGCAGCGAAAAGAAAGTGGGGCCCGGTTTTAAGCAGCTTGACCCAAGTAAGGTAAAAGACATGCGGGTTATTCAGGATCCAAAGGATGTCGTTGTTTTGCAATGAAAAGGTGCGAGGATTTAAACCTCCGCGAAATAGTGAAAGGTGAAACACTTAGAAAAATTTTATGATTTGTTGAGCCATTTTTTGAATTCAATTGTGAATTGAATTCCGAGTTAATTGCCAAAGCATGTGGTTTTAATGCTTTAATTCATTGCTCTGTTGTCATATTAAGCTTCACATCAACTGAAAATTGGCATCATTTCCAAGAGTTTTACAGAGGAGCCGATGCACAGAGCAATTTTCTTCAGGCAATTAGTAAGTTTCTGCATATTGCTTGTTAGTTACAGTCTGAATTGGTATCACTGCATGCTTGTTTTCTCAGAAGTTTGTCCAAATTTTAATTGATATAACTGCAATTCCGGGATGGTACCAAGAAGGGATTTCACAGGGAAAGTAAATTATCAGGATAGAGCTATATGTGATGATTTCTTGGAACAATTGATCATGTATACAAATGTCACTGCCAAAATTAAAGAATTAGTGCCTAAGGCTCCCCCATTTGAGAATTGGAGATGGTTTGTATGACAAAGGGAATTGGTTAAGGGATCCACAGATAGGGATATCAGGTCTGAGACTTTTCAAAGTAGGATTTGGTTAGAGACATTCCCTTTCCCCAATGAATAGCATATGGGAATTAGAATTGGGAAAGCTCATAGTTCCTGGGGTTTTCATGGATGTAGATTTGTTAACCCAAATTGCACACAATTATGACCCTGTGGCTAAATGTATAAGGAATGTGAATGGAGGAGCCTTAATTGAGATCAATGATGATGAGTTCAGGAAGGCATTTAGGCTCAATGAGGTGTCTAATTATTTAGAGCCCATCAACTTTGAAACGTTTGCACAAGTCTACAACATGAAAAGGGATCACCTCAGGAGTGGCCCTCTAAAGGAATTTTTTGTCAAAATAGGAGGGCTAACTGTTGTAGGCCCTAGTACCATTGAACCTTTCTCCCTAAATTTGTTTACTCCAAGGGCTAAAGGAATGTATTGGTCACTTTGTTAAATTTTTGGGGAAGATGCTGAAACAACCATGCCAACCCATTATATGCTAATGATAGTACAGATTCTGAACCCCTCTCTGGCAGTAACATTTGATTATGCACCTTATCTCACTGATGCAATCCATGCAGGACTCATAGGGATAAAAAGTGGTAAGGTAGACAGACCTTTTGGATTGTATTCCCTTCTCATGCATATGTTTTTATTTAAAGGTGTTGATTACTTCACTAGTGAAATGGATCTAGTTAAGGAACAGGATGGTGAAGAGATGCCTGTACAATTGTGGAGCACCATTTTATCCTAGGATAGAGAGGATGCCAGCTACCTAAAGTTTGACAGATACTTTGCATCTAATATTAGGATTCTCTTATGCTCAGAGAACCATAGGATCCCCAAAGCTCTTTTAGAATTCCTTAGGCCTAGGGAATTTTCTGAAGGTATCAAGATTGTGCACAACTGGGGTGACATATACTTATACCCTGTCTCTACAGTTTTTAGAGTTTATGGTTTCAGAGGCACTCCATATTTATTGCCCTATTAAGTCCCATTGAAGATAGGAATTATAGAGGTCCAAAGGAAAATTGGGGGTGTGCAAGAGGCAGAGCTAACACATAGGGGAAAAGGGACCATTTTCCCAACTCTCACTGTGGCTCATCAATTTGTAATCACCAAGGGTGGTTGGGAACACTTTGATGACTTATTTCAATCATATAGGTTTTCTACTACAGTATCAAGGTTTGCTGACCCTGAAGATTTTTTCAACGACATGTTCAGGAAGAGAGCAGTATGTAAAAGTAGGCCACACCAATTTCATTTCCCTAAGGATCTAATTAGAAATGAATTCAATTTGGATGAGCAAGAATTAAGGAAAGAAAAGTGGGTGGCATACAAAAGGGCTCTTGATTTTATTCATCAATTTGATAGTAGTTATGACCTTCTGTCTAGCTTTAATCCCTTTGAGGAAAAGATTAAATTATTAATTCTTTATTTTGAAGACCTAATGCAAACTTTAAAGGAAAAGAGGGAAGCTATAATAAGAGACAATCCTGACAAGGCTAAGTTGGTTCTAGCTAAGCCTTCCTTTGCTAAGGCCATCCCTCTGGGTAATTATGTAATGCATAAGAAGCCAAAATGTAGTGTGTTGGTGCCAGTAACAGGTGAACCCTCTACTTCAAAAGGGAAGAGAGCAATAGAAGATGTCAGTGACATCCAAGACTCCCCTAAGAGGCAAAGAGTGGGAAAAGAGGTGCAAATAGGTGAGCCTCTATACTCTCCATCTCAATCCCCTATCCATATAGGAGATGAGCAGGCAGTGGCCGAACAATTGTTGTAGTTAGGGAGTCTCGGGGAGATTGCCTACACATATGAGGAAACACAAGAGGGGGTGCCAGAAGAGCCACCGAGTGCTAAGATGAACTTAACTGCTGATGAGTTCAAAGGTAAAGAGATAGAACCTACTGTCAAGCAAGCCAGTGAGGAGTTCCTGGCTGATTGTTAATTTGTCACAACAGGGGCCTTCATGCAATTTGTCTGGAAGCAAAACATTGAGCAATTCAAGGCAAGGTGTGAACAAAGAAAGAATGAGCAACCCCACAAAGATGCAACTTTAGTGGAGGAAGAAGTGAAGCAATAAATGATGGCAAAATTCAAAGCCATTACTTCTGAAAAGGGGAGAGAAATGGTGTCAAAGGCTAGTGTTTTAATCCTTCCTTAATGGGATATAGCAGATGCCTTAGTACTTGAAGTAGTCAGAAAAGAAACCAAGCCTATGGAAGGAGTGACATTGCACAAGGATAATGTTGATTTGGTCATGTGGCCCTTAAAGAGGGATGGGAGTAGAAGAAGGAAAGACACTCCAGTTACCTAGGAGGTATGATAGTGAAGAGAGTCCAGGATACAGGGGTGGTGGAAGCTGCCAGCATAGTTTTAGAAACTGCAAAATTCAGTGTGGCAGTGGCTGAGAAAGAAGCTAAGGAGAGAGTTGATCTCCAAGTAAAACTAGAAACAATTCTAAAGGCTTATAATGAGGCCAAAGGAGAGATAGCCAATAGGGATAGTATTATTGCTAGATTACAGAGTCAACTGGAAGGACAATACCAGAAAGGTGAGTCCTCTACTCTAATGATTGCATCTTTTCCAACAAGACCTCCACCCACCAGTCCCATCATCAAATTTCCCCCTTCTCCTATGTCTTTTGGTTTTCAACCAGCTGAGACCATTCAACATGAATTGGAAAATTTAAAACAAGCTCAAGCCCTGTTTGCAAATACAATTTTGAGTTTTGCTGAAACAGTAGGAGCCCCCATTGTGCACACTAACATGAAAAGAATTTTGGATATTTAAGTTGAATGAAGACAAGGCTACTTTGGAGCCAATTTTAAATAAGTGGATGCCTAGAGAAGTGGATCTAGAACTTATGTGTGCATCCTATGATGAGGTAGGATCCGATGCCATTATTAAATCCACATGTGAGTTAGCAAAAAGAATGACCAGGCTAGTAGAAGGAAGAGCTGGTGTAGAGAGAAAATCCAATTTGTACAGGAAGGAATATATTGAGCATAAGTTTGAACTATTTCCTGAGGGTTTTGTTAGTCCAGATCAGTTGAAGGACAAACAAGTATGGCTTGATGAGCTAGGAGCTAACTTGTCTCTAAGAGTGAATGAAATCATCAATACAGATGACATATCTCTGTTTGTCAAGACAATTGAGGAAATAGAGAAGATAAAATCACATTACGGTTTTTTGGAATCAAAGGTTAAGAAAGTGAGAAATTCTTGGAAAAGGTTAGTTAAGTTGAAAGAAAAAATTGTTAGCTTCTCATGGCTTGCTGATGACGTGTTTGAAGAGTGGAAAAGAAAATATGTTGTGCAAGAAGCAGAGGTTCAAGAAGATGCTGCAGTGGAATAACCAACTAAAAGGCCGCTAGGATTGAAAAAGACTTGTAATTGTTTTTTGAAGGAAATTGCGGTTGTAACAAACTATTCTTAGGAATGTCCGAAGCTTGTTTGCATCCATGTTGTTATAAATGGATACCAGGACTTAAGAAAGAATGATCACAATTATTTGTAAAGAAAATCTGCTGAAATATATCTAGGGTTTTCAGGTTATTACAGAAATACTTTGAGTTATGTAATATTTTCTCAAAATGAATATTAATATATAGATCAGAACTTTTCGGGCCTAAAATCTGTGTTGTCTTCTCGTTTCCGTTCAGTAGTTTGTTGGTTTTATTTGAATAGTCTAGGGTTATTCAACGAAACATGAATTATAATGCAATCTTATGGATATATTTTTAGCTTTTCTCTTCAGGAGAGGAATTAAATATGCATGAAACATCTCTGTCAGTAGATTACTTGTTTGCAGCTTTGAATTTGATAAACGGTGTCTAGTTTAACAAGAAAGAACTCTTATATATGTTAGGCATGTATAGGGTTAATAAAAGCCGAAGTGATGAAATGTATGGGAATGTTTAATTTTGGAATCCTTGCTTGATTTAGATGACTCTGTAGCTTAGATAAGGCACTGGTATCAGTTGTGGAAATCTTTCTATCTTTCTTGGGGATCAATACTAAAAACGAGCATAAGTTTTCTTTAATGTTTTAGTTTTATTAAGGTGATGAAGTCCATAGGTTTTTAGAATTGGTTTACTATGGATCTCAATTTTAAAGTGTGAAAGTATTCACAGAAGGTATACCCACCTGAGCTTTAGATAAGTTCAAAGTGTAGAAGGTTTTGTTGAAACCTTGTATATGTTATTCTGAAGTTCTATTTTCTTGGTGTCCTCTTCATATGCAAATAGAGTTGTTAAATTTCTTACAGGGAGGATAGAAGGGAATCAGAATTTGAGAACAACATGACCTTCTATACAAGTCATTTGGTATATCATCTACAATTTCCATCAAAAATTTCTTATAGATATCAAGGTGTAAAATAACACTATTTTCTATACTTTCTTTTTCATCATTTGAAAGTGTGTTATACAGCTTGCTGATATTTAACAATTTTCCATCTTCAGTTATCTCATTCAAAATTTTGTCCAAAGGAGGAACAACTTGTTTTTCTTTCCTTTTCTTTGGTGTTAACTTCTTTGTTGGAGGCCTAACTACCTATTGTTTCTGTCTTGTTCTCTTTGGTGTAGGAGCGGGTATCGGTGAGGGTTTTCTTTTTCTTTCTACCCTTTTGAACTTTGCTGGTATTTCACTGTCAGAGGAGGTAGCAACTAGTGAAAGATGTGTTTCTGATTGTAGTTCTTCCAAGTCACTCTCCTTAATACCAGTTTTATTCAATACGTCTTCCTTGATTGCTTTTGCATGCCTTGTTCCTTTTCTAACTATCTGTTTGGTTTTATTTATTCTTTTCTTAGATTGAATTTTGCTTTCAATTGTTTTAGCACTTCCAAATACTTCTTCAGTTGGTTCTTTAGGGGCTTCTAGGAGGGATTTTGCATAAGTTTCAATTATGTTCTCATTTGCCTCATATCCCATTTCTGTAACCTAGACAGTCCTTGGGACTACTGCCTCCATCCAAATCTCATCATTCTTTATTACAAAGCATAACTCCTTTTGATATTTGTCAACAATAGCTTGAGATAGCCTTATCCTTGTTTTCATTCTAGCCTTTAATTCCTGAAAATGTTCATTTATGTTCTTTTCTTTGTCATCTACCATGTTGTTTAGAATGTCCAGTAGTTGTTTTCCTACTGGTATGTCAAAACCAAAATCCTTTCTACCAATACTGGGTACTTCCTTGGTAATATATAGTATTAAACACACAAGTAGGTTGCCAAATCTGAAAGTTCCTTTCTTGTCCCCTTTGATTTTCTTTAGATTGTCTATTAGTTCATCCTTCAACCATTCACATATGTCAATCTTTGCATTGTTGTTTACCAAGTCATAAGCACTTTTGATATGTAAGATAGAAATAGAGTTTAATCTGTTGGCATGAGTAGCCTTTCATCCAAGAATCATGCTAATGAACTTTACATTGATATCCTTTACATCATTTACTCTCAAGGATCTTTTGTCATGCGCCGGTTAGGGTCATTACAGTGTCATTAGGGACCTTTTTCCCTTTCTCAGGTCTACTACCAGTGGAAGGTAAGCCTATCACTGCCCTAACTGCTTCTTTGGTTATCTTGTGAATTGAATCCAACCAAAAGAACTCCCCATGAACTCTGCTTAACACAATCCTTATAACATCCTTTGGAAAATCAGGAATGCTAAGAATTTCCACAAAACCTAGGGTTTCAACTATCTTATGTTCCGGTTTAACATTTCCATTTACATCACATATAACAGTCCTGTACATGTTCTTAATTTCATCATCTCCTAGTTCTTCTATATGATAATGTATGTAGATTCTAGGATCCTCATCATATGCAACTCCTTTCGGTATTTTTGAGAATGCTCCTAAGGTATCATCTTTCTTCACAATTTTGGGAATAATCTTAAATATGGGTCTAGGGCACTTAACAACTTCAATTACAATAGGGTTTGCAATGAATTCAGGTGCAAAGGAGGAAGCCATTGTTATAAATACCTTAATCTGCCTTTAGGTATGAGTGCTTGAATTATTTGCTTCACTTCTCGTTGTGGATGCCTTTGCTTAGGATTTTTGCGCTCTCAGGAAATTTGAATGCTCGGTGAATGAAAAAGAGCCAAAACACTTGCTTTATAATGTCATTTCCTTCAACTACCACATTTAATGCTTGCTGGTTAAGTGAAAACTTAACTCATCTGCCGGTAAAGAAGCATTTCATCTTCTTACCATCAACCGAGGGTAAATTAGCATATTTTACATTTCGTTGCCATACCCCCAAAAGTTTTCTTTTCAGTTAGATGAAGAATCTCTTGTCGATGGAGTGATACTTTGTTCTACCAGTGAAGGAATAGCTTCACTAACACTCTGATCTGACTTTCTAATCCATTGTTTTGAAAATTCTTGCTTTACTTCTTCAATCTTTTCTTTACCTTTCAAGCTGGGTCCTTTGTTATTTGTCGGTGATGCCTTACTTCTACAAAATTTTGCAATATGTCCAATCTTGTTACAAGCATAACAAGTCAATTTGTTTTTCTAAATAGCTTTTCCATATCCTATGTCGATATGTATTCTGCATTGATTAGATAGGTGTCCAAATCTTCCACAAACATAACATCTTACATTCATTCTGCAATTTTCTGAATTATGTCCAAGTTTGTTGCATTTAGAACATTGACCGATGGGTGCATTGGTGTTCTGATAGTTTCTAGATCTACACTGATTTTCTCTATGACCATACTTGTTATAGTTAAAGCATTTTCCATTAAATTTGTAGGCATTAGGTTGTCTTACCGGTTTACTATGATCATGATTGTTTGCAGTACCAGAGCTTTCACCAACTTCAAAGCCAAGCCCATTAGTATCTCCATTAGGTTTCTGATTTTTCAACATGTCATCAAGTTCTTCTAAACTTTTCTTGAATTTCTCCTTGTGTTGATTTGCAGTAGCCAACTCATTTTCTAAGAAATCTTTCTGTCTCATGAGTTCAGTTTTATCATGCTCTAAGTGAATTATATCTGTTTGCAACATATGATTTTCATGACCGAGTCTTAGATTTTCATTTGCAGCATCATTAATTCTCCTAGCCAAGTCATCTTCATTCTTCTTTTGGTCTTCAATGTCTTTACAAAACCTCATAGTCATATCTTGCATTTCATTATTCAAGGCCATGTTATCCCACTTCATCTTGCTTACAAGATCATTAAGAGTTTCTTTTTCATCATCATCACTCTATATCTTCTCATGAAGTTCTCTTCTTTTGTTCCTAGCAATAGTGAGATTTTCTTGAAGTCCTTGAATGATTTCCTATGCAGCCTTCAGATCATCTTCAAGTTTGATATTCTTCAACTTTTCTGCATCGTAGTCTGAAAGAGTTGTTTCCAATTGCTTTCTCAAGTTATCCATCTCTACCATTGTCAGAATCTTCCTCAAGCTGTTAGGCTTTTGAAAATAGAGGACCAGGCTCTGATACCAATTGTTAGGATTCCCAAAGATACTGAGAGGGGGGGGGGGCTGAATCAGTATCTAACTAGTTAATGAATTTTCCAAACTTATTAATTGAATTGCATGCCAAAACAATTTACTGGTAAACCAGAAATAATGCAGTAAATAAGATTAGTAAACACAACATAGAAAGCACACCATAACACAATATTTTTAATGAGGAAACCCAATGTGGGAAAAACCTCGGTGGGATTTGTGACCCACAATATTCACTCACTGGCTAATAAGTGAATATTACTGATACATTAGGGGCTTGCACATGCAAGAAGGCCAACTGCCTAAAGCTCACTGCTTAGATACAAAAAGGGAAGTCTCACTGACTTACAAAGGTGGATTATGTAAATCCAATGTCACGTACTACTTCATTTCAACATCTTCTATGCCAGGTTCAGTATCGATTTAAGCTCATGCAACTTCCATAAACCTTATTCCAAACTCTGCCTTAATATTCACATATTACTTCTACAATAATCTAACCATATCCACATATCCTAAATGATCTACAAGATCTCATACTTATATATGAGTCTTATTACAATTCGCCTTGTCGGCTTACAAAAAGATTTTACAATTAAATACAAAATACAATAAACAAAATCTTGTCGGCCAGGGTGCCAGTAATCATCTTTTCACTGCTGGTGAACTGTATGCCGATGTAGAGTCTGCCGGTGCCATAGGATTGTAAGTTTTCCATCAATGACAATACTTTCAATCACCTACAATTTCTCATTGGAGTGTGCATTTTCCAACAATTTCTCTAATTTTTGTGGATTTTATTGGGTTACTAATTATCTGTCTACAGCCTATGGCAAATTTACAGAGAGGATCAGATTATTATTGAATCATAAACACTCATGCTCTCACACTTCATTTTTTGGGCTTAAAATTAACAATGTTTAAAATGTACATGCATGTATCACACTTCATTTTTGGGCTTAAAATTAACAATGGTTAAAATGGACATGCATGTATCACACTTCAGTTTTGGGCTTAAAATTAACAATGGTTAAAATTGACATGCATGCATTCACATTTCAATTTGGTGTTTTAAAATTGACATGCACATGCGTATCTAACACCTAAATTTGGCTTTTTAAAATGAACATGAATCAGGTTTCTCAATAGATTAAATCACATTTCATTTCTTTAAGGGAAAACATCTTTTATCGTGTTTGGGGTGGACTTACTGTTGCATTAACTACCTTTCCACCTGCCTTCGAGGTCTTGGGATAAAGGGAGAAGGTGACAACAATGCCCAATTTTATTTTATTTCAATTAGTGAGGGGTATCTTTGATTGGGGATTTCATCACCCCACAAAGGTACTTCGAATTGGGATGTGTTGGGGATATCATCTCTCCCAGCGTACTCTAGAGCGGGCTTTTCGAGCCGCTATATAAATATACTGGGTAGGCGGCTAGAGTGTTGAGTGAATTCGACATATGTGGGGGCCTTCCTTGCACCGATAAGTTCAACTAAAGTCTTAAGTGGATTTCTCTGAGAATCCATCTTTGGATCGAGAACCCTCAAAATTTAACAATAAGAACTAGCTTAGTAGCCCAAATCCTACATTCGGTGATTCTGGGAGTGCGGATCGTACCCCATAGATTCCCTTCATGTAACTTGCCTTGTGAGACATAAATCCCTTGGTGATAAGATCTTTGGGTCTTCAGGGTAAGAGAGACTGGCATGCCCGAGAAGTGTGTGCCGTGGAGTGGAGCAAGTGCTTCCAGACTCTCTAGTTGTTCATCTTGTTTTGGTTTTTCGTAAGGGCCTCATTTGAATGGTGTCAATTTCTAGCCTAAGATTTTCTTCTGTGATTTTATATGTATTGTTGTGTCAGACTAGTATTGAGTCAGTTTTGGGCTATTTCAGGCCCTATCCTGCGTATCTCTAAATTCTTAGAGTTTGTTTGAAAATAAGTTCAGTCAGCTATATCTACCTCCAAACAATTGTTCTCAGACTTGGAAAACAACAAACTTATGCTACACACAGAATTACTGGAAACAAAGTCCATTTTGAAACGTCAAATAGTCCTGCAAACTCAAGGTTTTACCTACTTGTGACCATATTAGCCCTTGCATAGTCCTCATTTACATCCTTATTATCATCCTTAGTCCTTGCATAGTCCTTATTTACATCCTTATTATCATCCTTAGTCCTTGCATAGTCCTCATTTACATCCTTATTATTGTCCTTAGTCCTTGCACAGTCCTCATTTACGTCCTTATTATCGTCCTTAGTCCTTGCATAGTCCTCATTTACGTCCTTATTATCATCCTTACTCCTTGCATAGTCCTTATTATTGTCCTTAGTCCTTTCATTGTCCTCATTTACATCCTTATTATCATCCTTAGACCTTGCATTGTCCTTGCATAGTCCTCATTTACGTCCTTATTATCCTCCTTAGAAGTTGCATAATCTCTATTTACGTCCTCATATACGTCCTTGTCTAGACCTCATATATGTCTGTCTTAGTTCATCATTAGTTGCATAATCATCCTAGAAAGTCATAGCATGCGTCTTAATGGGTCTCCTAGGTGATGGTTTTCTCCCCTTCAAGCAACCTAATCTAGTTCCAAACGACAATCAACGAGAAATCCTTGACAGTCTAGGTAATTTGGCCTAGTGATTAAAGAGAAACGCACCTAAGTATATAGGAGTTGAGTATGAACTAAATATAGTATAAAATTGCTCATATAATTGATGGAGAAATTAAGGTAGAATGTCTAAGAGAAGAGCTTGAAAACCTTGCATTACAAAAATCTTGAAATGCTCAACAAGTCTCACATCAAAATCCTCAATAGAGAGTCTAGTCTAGTGTTGCATATTCCATATTTAGGTCTAGAGTCTTGTATTAGTGTCATCTTGCATTAGATTCCAAACCATCCTCATATAGAAGTCTTAAATGCCTATCACAAGGCCACAAAAGGCAAAAAGTAAGATGGACCCAAATAACACGTGTCAGTAAATCCAACTCGGAACATGGACATATCAACTAGTCAACAGTCAAATTCTTAGGCAATGCCCACAATACATGAACTACAATAGAGTCTAGCATGAAAAGAGATTGAATTAGCTCAACAGGACCCACATGTCCTTATGATCTTAGATGTTCTTATACATAATGATAGGGACAAGTATCGCTAGTTGTTATTACAAAATGAGGCCAAATTACCTGAAGATTTTGATGTCACAACAATATTACCACTAGGAAATACTCTAGGTCAAAATAGCAGTCAAATACCACATATGACACAAACACAAGCGATGACTTCAAGTTTTCCTCAAAATACACTAACATAATCTATACTAACAAATGCCATTCTAAACACAATTTCTCAATCAAGTGCGTCATCCTCAACAATAAATGTCATCGCACCAACACAGGATATACCAACGATGTCAAGTGCTTCAATACCTATTCAAACACAAGTTCCTCATACAACAAGTGCAACCCAACCTCCGGTTTCCTATTCTATAGGATCTACATATAGTCATCAGAATGCAAATCTAGGTTCCGCTAATACAACGAGTACAACTCAGCCAAACATGGGTTCACATATCACTTATTTCATAGTACCTAGTGGAACTCACAACACGCAGAATTATAATCATGGTACCTTTCAACAACCTCCTAGTTATACTACCACACATCCTTTTGTGAGAAATGTACATGCACAAAGTTTACCTCTGACTCAAACGGATATTTTGTCGCAACAAGTACATAATCTACAACAACAGATGACAACTATGCAAACCGATAACGATAAAAAGAGCTATACAATGCAAGACTTACGTCCTTATCCTTTTGATCACACATTATACATTTCGTCTTTCCCACCACATTTTGAAACACCAAAATTTGATAGATATCAAGGGAAAGGTGATCCTAGAGATCACATCAAAGAGTTTTTTATAGCATGTATAGAGGTTGCAACTAAAGACACTTATCTAGTGAGACTGTTTCCTAAAAGTCTGGGAGGCTCAACCTTGGAGTGGTTTTCACATTTACCACCAACTATCACATCATGGGGTGAATTAGCTAAACACTTCATTGATAGCTTTTTGCATAACATAGAAACCCCAATCACTTTGATGACTTATGTGCTAGAAAACAATATGAGAATGAAACATTCGCATCCTTCATACAATGATGGAGAGCTCTCTATAGGAGATACAAGACTATTATTCCAAAAAAAGAGCAAGTTGACATGTTCACATAAAACTTAATCCCTAAGATCAAGTACTTGATACAAATGTAATGTTTGACCACATTTAAACAAATCACCAAAAAATATCTAAAGTATGAGAAAGGACTAGTAGAACAGGGTCTCATAAAATATGGCAATAACAACAGCAATGATAAAACCAAATTTTGGTCAAAAAAAAAAAATGTGACCAACGATGGTGTTGTAGACGCTCGTGCAGTGAACAAAACTCAACTAATTTTGTCTTTACAAGGTCCAAGTCAATAATTTAGTCCACACACATAGAATAACACTGTCTCAACAAATGCAAACACTGTGCAAACTATGGACACAAAATTTCCAAGGGTAAATGCTCCAAGAAGGAATTACACACCTCTAGGGGAACCTATTGAATTAGTGCTAAAAAAGTTGATACAAACAAACATGATCACTTTGCCAGAAGTAAGAGTATATGAACCAGGTCCTTTCAAACCTACATGGTGGAAAGATAGTGATTTTTGTGATTATCATCGTACTAAAGGTCATAAAACTACGAGTTGCTATAAATTGAAAAACTTACAACAAGACATGATCAATCAAGGTGACATCATAATTGATACCAACAAAACGTCAACAAACATGAATCATACCATCTTTAAGGACCCATTTGTCAAACATGACAAAGGGAAGGCATCTACTTCAAGAACACAAGATAATATAGTTAACTACACAAAAGTCTCATACGACTACACTATTTATGCCATTAGCTCAGGAGATGTAGTAAAACATGATTCACAAGAAGAACTTGATAATAATGAGAAATATTAAGAGACTCACAACGATGATAACCAAATTTGCATGCTGTTAGAAGCACTAAAATATGATGAAGACAAGAATCTCTGTCTTATGGATTGGGGGCATGAAGAACCATGTCATTCAGGATGGTTTGAAGATGAACTTATAGCACATATCATGAATGTCAGAGTAGCACATAATGACTACAAGGAAGGATAAAATATAAACCTTGATAACACATCGTATGTTACAGATAGTTCCTTCACAAGAGATGATACAATGGCTACAATCACGATAACTCCTAGAGACAGAGACTGTGCAGTAGTTACTCACAGATCTAAAGTAACTTTACAAGGAGTACCATCAAACTCACCATCAATAGTAGGGACTTATAATGTTGTTGAGTAACTCAAGAAAACATCAGTGTAGATATCACTGTTTGAACTATTACATATATCACCAACTCATAAAGCTATACTGGACAAAGCACTTAAAGATTCAGTAGTGAAAAAAAATATAGATGAAAATACCTTCCAATCCATGGTAGGGAATTTGACACAGGGTACCTGCATTGCATTCACAGAACATGATAGTCCTAGTGATACACTTCTCCATAATGATCCGCTACATCTAGAAGCTTACATACATATGAGAAGAATCAAAAGAGCACTTATAGATGGAGGATTTGGTCTCAACATTTGTACATTAAAGCTGGTTAACAAATTGGGATATTCTGACCTTCATATTGATTCTTCGAAGGGAATAAATATCAAAGCATATGATGATGAAGAGCGTCCCTCAAAAGGTATAGTTATGCTACTAGTACAAATAGGACCTATAACAATAGAGGTTAATTTCCAAGTGTTGGACAGAGAAATAGGGTACAACATGTTATTGGGCCGCCCATGGATTCATACCATGCAAGCTGTACCATCAACATTTCATCAATGCATCAAATTACCGTACAATGGCATTGAAATCACCATAAAGGGTGATCCAAATCTATTCCAACATTGTAATCACTTAAAGGCAAGTGTGGACAATCATAGAAACATAGAAGAATGTGCCTACAACATCTTCTTTGTAGATAAAAGATATTGGTTGTGGAGAATAATCTATTTCGAGTATTTCAAATGAAAAACAATTGTCTTTGTCTCCTAGATCTTTTGGGAAACCTCAAAATTTAGTAATGAAACAAGATAAAGGAAAAGAAATATTCAAATACTCAGATTCATGCTCCTTCATTAGGTGGGGTGATTTGCAAGAGGAATCTTTGAATGAAGATGTCAATCATTGGATATACAAAGAAGAAGATGACATGACAATACCCAAATTACCTTTAGATCAATATGGCAATGGATTCAAGATGCTACAAAAACACGAGTATGATGGTACCACAGGCTTGGGGTTACAAAAGTAAGGAAGATTAGAACCCATTGTACCCAATGACAATCCAATAAATCAAGGGTTAGGATATAAACATGTACCAAATATAATGGAAGCAAGACAATGTACATTGGATATAATAAACAGACCAAGGCTACCATCAGAGTACATGAGTGTTTCCCTCTTCATCTCAGACAAGCAAGCAAATACCAACATTGCCTAGTGTAAAATCAGATGGTGAAGATACGGGGCAATTTCTACAAGAACCTAGCACTGAGTCACCCAACAATACAGTATCTGACACATCCGCAAAAGAAAATATGATAACAAACACAGGCTTAGCACCAATAAATGAGCCTAATCCTTGGTTGTTGTTGTAGACACCTAAAATTGTCATGTCTAATTAAATAAATATCTTTATTTATTTAATTAATTCATTTACCCTCTTCTAGCCTTATTTCTCATTTAAATAAATGCTTTTATTTATTTAAATTATCCTTTTCCTAAATTAAATAAATATCTTATTTATTTAATTGATCCCACTTCTTCTATTAATTAAATAAATCTTTATTTATTTAATTAATTCATTAACCTTTTCTACCCATGACACATGTCATTCATCTCTTAATTCCTACACTACCTACCCTCTCATTATTTTATTATTTCTTTTACCTACCCTCTAATCATAGCCGACCATTTATCTTTTACACTTCCCAATATTATCCCTCCATTTCTTATAGTGTCTTCTATATAAGGATATGCTTCCTTCATTCTAATCCCCTAATCGATCTTTGAAGCTTTCTAGCATTCAAACTTTCATATGTGATCAAGCTATCAACCACATTTTCGTTCTTTGTTGAGCTCTTGTGCACACATAAAATCTGAGAGCAAATATATCAAGAAAGATCATTGGAGATATCAAGAATGAAGATCCAAACCCTATTGGACATGTGATGGTATACTCTTTGTGATTTCATTTGATTTGCATTGTCTTAGGTAATCTTCATATGTTATGGTGGATCTTTGTTGTTGTTAGGATAGGGTTTTGTCGTTGAATTCATTTAGTCTTTCAATATTGCCATTATCTACTTTCACCATAAATATTTTGGCATGCCCGATGGGACTCTTGTCTCTTTTTGCATTTAACATATTTTGTTGCCGACTTTGTGTTTTTAAAGTTGTAGATCTGACATTTCCGACGAAATTTCAACATTTTCGAATCTGCGCATCTTGGAACTGCTTTTTTGCTTTTCTGCCGTGTCTATGACCTTCCGAATCGCGTCCGTGTTTGGTATTATTTTATCTTATTTTGTAGATTGCTGGGTTGCGTCTCTGTTTTCAAACCACGTCTGTAGACCTCTCAGTCGCGTCTGAGCTCGGGAGTCCCGTCTGTGTGATCTAGGCATGTCTGCGACGAATTTAGACGCGTTTGTGATTTTTTGTTGTGTCTGAGTTAGGTTTAATCACGTCTGTGTTTCAGATCTTACATTTTCACTTTTTGATTCAGTTTTGAGGCTTTATTTTGTCATTTGGATTTCAGATCTGGTTTATTTCAGGCTAACATCTTGTGATCTAGCTAACAAAATTGGTGTAGCTTATCCTTAGAACAAATCGTCTAGTCAAAGGCCCCTATTTCACAAAGTCTTTTGGATCTAAAATTTACCTAACTTGTGTGCTTGCAAGAGGGGTATTATTGCAAAACTACTAACAAATCTTTGTTGCAGAATTTTTGGCAAGGGTTTTTGATCTTTATTGTGTGCCTTGTTTTCATAGATTACCAAACACTTCAATTGGTGGACTAAAATTGAACCAATGTCTTTTGTGTCTTGAGCAATAGGCTCTTTTTGTTTAATCTCTAGAGGGCCTGTCTCCCCGTGTGGTCATTAGGACTACTAGTGAGGAGAGAACGACCCAAGTGGTAGCGAGGAAAGCACACCTCTTCTGAACCACTATAAATAACTATATCCATGGTGAAAGCCATGGGTAACGTGTGTTGATTAGTTCATACCAACACTATGTCTCCCCATAAACCCTTTTGATCAAATTTATTTGATCAGTTGTAGGGTGTAACCCCTACCGGTTAGGAGCCTTCTGTATTTATAGAGCTGAAAGTGCCACATGTATGGCCACACGAGTGGATGCCCTTACTAGCACCTTTTTGTTTTAGAAAGACAAAATCCTTCTAGTTGTTGGGGCAGGAGGTTGGACTTCTGGAGCGGCCCACACACATATGGTTCTAAGTATAGATACAAAGTTCACCATGGGGAGTTTTCGTGGGGACTGATGCTTGGCTGCCCCGAAGAAGTGATTGCTAAGGGTGGAGCCAGTGGGGTCAAGCATCTAAGTATCCGTTCTGAATAGCATAGCCTCGGGGGATACCCCATGTGGGATCAACAACTATTGTCCTGACCAACCATAAGAATTATGCTTGTCTTCTTTTAAACATTCAAACATTCAAGATCAAATATCAAAACATTTTGTCTTTTGTGTCTTCAAGTGCATGCAAAACATTTTTTATATCAAACAACACACTTTCTTTTGATTCATTTTGAGTCTAAGAACTTACAAACATTAAGTCTTCATTAAAATTGTGTCCTCTTGTCATGAAAAAAAGTCAAACATATTCAGATTTGGTCACAACAACTTCACAAATTGGAAAAATTGCACTCAGTTTCCAAAAACGCGTCTGTGTTTGATATAACCACATCTGTGTTATTTAGTCGCGTCTGTGAAGGGCAGAAACACGTCTGTGTTATTACAAGCAACATTACATTCACAAAACCTCAGAAACATGTCTATGCAGTGTTAAACTTCTATGTCATTCAACCACATCTGTGAAGTATACAGGCATGTCTATGTTCAAAATTAAAAAAATTTACAGTCCAACAAACAAGAGCAGTCAGTTTCAGACTTATTGAGCTTCCTAGGTTATCTCTTCGGATTTTCATCTAGAATTCAGCCTATTTCTAGGCCTCACAAAGTCCATCATTCCTTTACATCTTGCATTACATTCACATTTGTCTAAACTTGAGTCAAAAGGTCACTTGCTTGTCTTCATCACACTTTGTCAACACACTACATACAACAACATTTTGCTAAGTGGTCCCTCATCAAGGTCTATCACCTTTGGGTCTCATTTGGTCTTACTTAGAGTCAAGATCAACTTACCTCATCAAGAGAAACTATCATCTCTTTGGAAGCCACACCTACTCTACTACATACATACTTGGTCTTACACTTTGGACATTGCAAGTAAACCTCAAATTCATTTACATTCCATCCAACTCTTGGTCTTTCATACTCTTTCCATCTTCATCTAGCCTCACACATCTTGGTCAAGACCTAGTTCATGGTTGAAACTCATTCCCAAAAATCTAGGAGAGAAGCTAAAGAGGCTCAAGATTCCACAAACATGAGTGCCTATGAGTATGACAATGATGTCTTTTTCAATTCTGATCATACCACATTACCTGGCATGGATGCCTATAGAAACATTCCAAATGTTGAGAACATGGACACTACAAACAACAATGATACACACAATGACAATATGGACATCTTTTCCGTACATTCAACAGAAGTGGAAGACTCCATTATGGATCCCTGTTTTAACTGATTGGTTGAGGAAAAATGAGGAGAGATAGACAATATTTCTTACAAGTGATGGCACAAAGTGGAGCCAAGATACCTCATGATTTTGACATGTCTCTGTAGACACCCAAAATTGTCTAGTCTAATTAAATAAATATTTTATTTATTTAATTATCTTTAGCCTAATTCTTCTATTAATTAAATAAATCTTTATTTATTTAATTAATTCATTTATCCTCTTCTAGCCTTATTTCTCATTTAAATAAATACATTTATTTATTTAAATTATCCTTTTCCTAAATTAAATAAATATCTTATTTATTTAATTGATCTCACTCCTTCTATTAATTAAATAAATCTTTATTTATTTAATTAATTCATTAACCTTTTCTATCCATGACACATGTCATTCATATCTTAATTCATACACTACCTACCCTTTCATTATTTTATTATTTCTTTTACCTACCCTCTAATCATAGCCGACCTCCTTTTACACCTCTCAATCTTATCCCTCCATTTCATATAGTGTCTTCTATATAAGGAGATTCTTCTTTCATTATCAAGCCCCTCGTTGACTACTTGACTACACTACGCTTTTGAACATAGGCGATCCTACTTGCAACCACATTCTGTTCTTTGTTGAGCTCTTGTGCACATAAAATTTGAGTGCAAATATATCAAGCAAGATCAATGGAGATAGGAAGAATGGAGATCCAAACCCTATTGGACATGTGATGGTATAATATTTGTGATTTCATTTGATTTGCATTGTCTTAGGTAATCTTCATATGTTATGGTGGATCTTTGTTGTTGTTAGGCTAGGATTTTTGTGGTTGAATTCATTTAGTCTTTCAATATTATCATTGTTATCCATTTTCACCATATACATTTTGGCATGTTTGGTGGGACATGGATTTTTGTTAGATCTATGTTTTTTGCAGATTTTCTAACCCTATATTGTTGTTTTGTAAAACAATTTGGAGAATAATCTTGTGCAGCTAGGGTTTTGGACACAAAATCAAGATCTTGGAGAGATTTGATCATATCTCACAAACGGCTTGGAAATTTTTCACCAAATTTGTTTTGAAAGTTGAAGAAAGTATCAGGAGCTCTCAATCCAAAATTCAAAATTTTTGGAGCACGTTTTCATTTTCTATGAATTTTTTATGATTTTTCATAAAAAATTAATTTTGAGAGCAAATGAGAGAATTTTTCAGAGTTTCTTATATTTTTGGAAATATCTCATAATTATACACAAGATCTATTCTTTGTGATTTTAATTTTGATGCAAAATATTTCCCTAAAAATCAAATCTTTAAAAATTAGGGTTTTTTCTTATTTTGATTAGATCTCACAAGCGGCTTTGAATTTTGGCATAAAATTGTTTGTGTAGATCAGGAAAAGTATAAGAAGGATTCAATAAAAATTTCAGATTTTTTGGATCGCTTGTTCAATTTATATGAATTTTTTATGAGTTTTCATAAAAACTTAATTTTGAGAGAAAATTAGCGAATTTTTTGGATTTTCTTACATTTTTGGAAATATCTCAGAATTATACATAGGATCTATTCTTTTTGATTTTAAGTTTGATGCAAAATCATTCCTCAAAAATTAGATCTTTGAAAATTAGGGTTTTGCATTATTTTACTCATATCTCACAAACTGCTTGGATTTGTTGTAGAAATTTTTTTATGCAAGTTTGGAAGACCATCAGGACTCTCCAGTAAAAATTTTAGAGTTTTTGGATCAATTTTTCATTTTATATGATTTTTCATAAAAAATTAATTTTTGGAGGAAATTAGCAATTTTTTTGGATTTTCTTACATTTTTGGAAATCTCTTGAAATTTTACAGGTGGTTTTTTTTATGATGAATCAGATCTTTTAATTGGTCAACAAAATGCATTGTTGAAGGCTCCTATTTCACAAAGTCTTTTGGATCTAAAATTTACCTAACTTGTGTGCTTGTAGGAAGGGGTGATTATTTCAAAGAATCCAAACTACTAATAAATCTTTGTTGTAGGTCCTTGGCAAGGGTTTTTGGATTTTTATTATGTGCCTTGTTTTCATAGACTAGCAAACACTTCAATTGGTGCACTAAAATTGAATCATTATCTTTTGTGTCTTGAGCAATAGGCTCTTTTTGTTTAATCTTTAGAGGGCCTGTCTTCCCGTGTGGTCATTAGGAGTACTAGTGAGAAGAGAATGACCCAAGTGGTAGCGAGGAAAACCCACCTCTTCCGAACCACTATAAACAATTGTATTCATGGTGAAAACTATGGATAACGTGTGCTGATTAGTTCATACCGACACTATGTCTCCCCATAAACCCGTTTGATCAAATTTATTTGATCAGTTGTAGGGCGTAACCCCTACCGGCTGGGAGCCTTCTATATTTACAGAGCTGAAAGTGCCACATGTATGGCCACACGAGCGGATGCCCTTATTAGCACCTTTTTGTTTTAGAAGCCAAAATCCTTCTAGTTGTTGAGGCAGGAGGTCAGACCTCTGGTAGTGGCCCACACACATACGGTTCTTAGTAGAGATACAAAGTTCGCCACGGGGATTTTTCGTGGGGACTGATGCTTGGCTGACCTGAGAAGTGAGTGCCAAGGGTGGAGCCAGTGAGGTCAAGCATCTAAGTATCCGCTCTGAATAGCGTAGCCTCGGGGGTAAAACCTCATGTGGGATCAACAACTATTGTCTTGGCCAGCCATAAGAATTGTGCTTGACTTATTTTAAACATTCAAAACATTCAAGACCAAACAGTAAAACATTGTGTCTTTTGTGGCTTCAAGTGTATGCAAAACATTTTTACATCAAACAACACACTTTTCTTGGAGTCATTTTGAGTCTAAACACTTGCAAACATTGAGTCCTCATCAACATTGTATCCTCTTGTCACGAAAAATAGTCAAACATTCAGATTTGGTTACAACCAACAACTTCACAAATTGGAAAAATTTTACAGTCCAGCAAACAAGAGCAATCAGTTTCGGAATTTTTGAGCTTCCTAGGTTGTTTCTCCAGGTTTTCATCTAGCATTCAACTTGTCTTTGAGTCTCACAAAGTCCATCATTTCTTTACACCTTACATTACATTTACATTTGTCTAAACTTGAGTCAAAAGGTCACTTGCTTGTCCTCATCATATTTTGTCAACACATTACATACAACAACATTTTGCTAAGTGGTCCCTCATCAAGGTCTATCACCTTTGGGTCTCATTTGGTCTTACTTAGAGTCAAGGTCAACTTACCTCATCAAGAGAAACTATCCTCTCTTTGGAAGTCACACCTACTCTACTACATACATACTTAGTCTTACACTTTGGACATTGCAAGTACACTTCAAATTCATTTACATTCCATCCAACCCTTGGTCTTCCATACTCTTTCCATTTTTCATCTAGTCTCACACATCTCGGTCAATACCTAGTTCATGGTTGAAACCCGTCTTCAAAAATCTAGGAGAGAAACTAAAGAGGCTCAAGAGTCCGCAAACATGAGTTCTTATGAGTATCACAATGATATCTTTTTCAATTCTGATCATACTACATTACCTGACATGGATGCCTATAGAAACATTCCAAATATTGAGAACATGGACACTACAAACAACAATGATACACATAATGACAATATGAACAACTTTTTAGTACATTTAGTAGATGTGGAAGAATCCATTATAGATGCCCATTTCAATCGATTGGTTGAGGAAATAATGAGGAGGGATAGACAATACTTCTTACAAATGATGGCACAAAGTGGAGCCAAGATACCTCATGATTTTGACATGTCTCAAATAATGGAAAATAGACCTTTGCAACAACCTCACTCCAACATGGATCAAAGGAGGCCTAATAGTGGAGGAAATAGAAGACCACATCTTATGCCTGAATCACCATCATCTTTGTTTCAAAAACCAGAGGTCCCACATACACATGGTCAAGCATATGATACTCACCTTCGCAAACCATTATGGAAGTCTTATGCAGAGAAATATTCTCAATCACATATCAATGCTAAGGATCAACCACCAAAGCAATTGGATATTCAAAGGCATGCTCAAAATTTGGACACAAGGAAACCCCTTGTCAAATTTGGGGGCAACACATTAGAACATGACATGCCTGTAGAGTATGGTATACATGGACAAAATAGATATTTCGTTCCTCAACATGAATCTATACCAAGTGGTCCATATATGCAGCATCACTATAGACCTCCTCCATATGAACATGTGTATGATCAATATCATCCATATATGCAACATGCTTCTCCTCCAATTGGTGCCTCAAGCATGGGGTATGGTCCAAGAAGTTGATCTCCACCTAAGAGCAATTTGGAGCAACAAATCAGAGACTTACAAAAGAAAATGGAGGACATAAATACACCAAAGCCAACATACACAATGAGAGACATATGTCCTTATCCATTTGACAAGAGCATTCCAATGCCTCCTTTTTCTACACACTTTGTGACACCTAAGTTTGATAAGTATAGAGGAAAAGGGGATCCTAAGGCACACATAAGACATTTTTTCACAGCTTGCATTGAGATAGCAGCAGAAGAGACATATTTGATGAGATTATTCGCACAGAGCCTAGGTGATCAAGCTATGGAATGGTTCTCCCAACTCCCACCTGGAATTAAGTCATGGGGTGACTTAGCAGAGACATTTATCCAACATTTCTCATACAACATAGAGACAGACATATCAGTCACTACTTTGTGCAACACCAAGCAAAAAGATGGAGAGTCTTTTTCATCATTTTTACAAAGATGGAGGAATCTAGCTAGCAGATGCTCTTGTGAAATTCCACAAAAACAAATGGTAGAGATGCTCACCCAAAATGTTAACAAAGACATTGGCTATGATCTAAGGAAAGCTTGTTTGTCCACCTTCAAGGACGTCATTGAAAAAGGCTTAGCAACAAAGAAGGTCCTAATTGAACAAGGAGTCATTAAGATATTCAAGGAAAACAAAGATGAATTTAAAGGAAAAGACAAGCCAAGATTTTGGAATAAAAAACAAGAACACAATCAATGATGGTGTTGTTGATGCCAATACAGTGCGACCCAAATTCGTTTTTTCCGGATCAAATCAGGTGAATACTCAAACAACTTCTAAATCATGAAGGAAGTACACTCCATTGGGAGAACCACTTGAGTCTGTTTTCAAAAAGCTAGTGGCAAACAAGGTAATCACTATTCCAGATTTTCCTCCATATGAACCAAAGGCTAAACCAAATTGATGGAATGATGATGAATATTGTGAATTCCATAAGAGCAAGGGTCATAAGACAGGAAATTGCCATCGACTGAAGAACATCATACAAGATCTCATTGATAGGGGTGACATTGAGATTGAAGGGCACTCATCCAATCAAGAACATGAGATGTTTAAGGAACCATTCCCAAAACATGACAAAGGAAAAGCTAAAGTCATAGATGATCAAACCAACTATACCAGAGCATCCTACAACTATGATTCAACTATCAATCACATCTCGATGGAAAATTATGTCTCTACCATTATCATCAAGGACAAAATGCTTGAGAATTCTACCCAGAGACCCAAGACTATCTTAAAAGGTGTTGGATATTCTTCCGAACCTACCTCTGAATGTCATGTTACAACCCGTCAAGGTAAAATCACTCTACAAGGTTCTCCAGCCAAAAACATCGCTTCGTCGTCGACCAAGCCCGAGTATGACCTTGTAGAACAGTTAGGGAAGACACCCACGCTCATCTCCATCCTTGAGCTCTTACGTATATCTCCCACACATAAAGCCATTCTTGACAAAATCTTGAGAGACACTGTCATTCCTACTGATTTGAACGTGGACCAGTTTCAAGCCATGGTGGGATACCTTTCCATTCCACACTCCCTTACATTCACAGAAGCTGATGACGCCTCCGTAAGTCAGCCACATAATGCACCTTTACACATTGAAGCCTTCATACACAAACATCGAATAAAACGAGTCTTGATAGATGGAGGAGAAGGCCTAAACATTTGTACTTTGAGCACTATTAAACAATTGGGATATTCAAATAAAGCTATGAATTCTACAAACAAAATTACCATCAAAGCATATGATGATGAAGAACGTTCCTCCAAAGGCACAGTCACCTTACCTCTCAGAGTTGGGCCAGTTACAAAGGATGTGGTTTGTCAAGTCCTAGACCTAGATCTCACATACAACATACTCTTGGGATGCCCATGGATTCATGAAATGAGCACAGTCCCATCTACATATCATCGATGCATCAAGTTTCCACACAATGGAGTTGAAGTGACTATCAAAGCTGACCCAAATCCATTTATATATTGCAACAATCTGCAACCTAGATCAGAAATAACAATCCTAGTCAATCGAGAAGCTATTCCTTCATTAGCATATGTGGATCCAGAATCATTGAAAGCTTCTACATCAAAACAAGCAGAGATAAAAGAAAAGTTCAAGATTAAAGACATGGGATGTGGTGAGTATATCTTTCATGTTGATCAACTCCCACTATCTCCTAACACATTTTGTCAACAAGAAAAACCTACAAACAATTTGCAATGCCAAGGAATTGGGTGTGAACCACCTAGTGTTGTGGCTACTAAGTCTGAATGCAAATCTCCTCTAGTGGTGCAAGCACCTCTTGATATCAGTAGTCCTAAGAGTGGTTCTAGCAAAGAATCTATTGAGTGTATCGCCATCCCTCTTGAGAACTCACATAGCTTTACTGTTTCACCCACTCATTCCATTTCTAGTCCACTTCCAGACTTGGATCAACAAGAATTACAAAAGCCCTTACCAATTGGGGATCAAAAATCAAGCTTTGAAAAGAAAAATCTACAAGTCAAAAATAAAGAAAAGTCCTTTAGTCCAAATCAAAATAAAAAGCTATTGGACTCTGCAAAAATCAAAGTCAAGGATAAAAATCCTATGAAGCAAAAAGAGAAAGAGTTGATCTCCCCTAATATCAATATAACTAGGGGCAAAAGTTCCAAAATTTCAAGTCAAAAAGCATACTTGTTGATCCTAAGTCTCCATCATGCTATCCTACTTTCACTTCTTTTCACAATCATAAGCCTTCATAACTCATCTACTTGTTCCACACATCCTTTCCCTTTTGGTGATACATCAGGGACCTTTAATGGAGCTTCCTCGAAGGACTTTGTTGTCAAGGATGCCCAAACTTCTTTAGGTGACATGCATATGGGCCTGTGTAGTCCACACACTAGTAATTCTATCTCAGTTCCTTCATCAAGGAAGACAATCACTCGAGATACACATCATTCACTCAAGGAACAATGCAGCTACAATCACAAAGTCAAGCCTCGCACATTTGAGGTAGGGGACTTAGTTCTCAGAGAAAATCCCAAAAATCAGCAAGACAGAGAGAAGAAGGGCAAGTTCGAACCAAATTGGCTTGGTCCTTACATCATTATAGCAACATATGGATCTGGGGCATATCAGCTCTCAACTATAGAGGGTGAACCCTTGGAGGATTCTATCAATAGCATGCACCTTCGCAGGTTTTACACATAGCTCTTCAGAGTATCCTAATTTCAAAAATACAAAAAAATAAAAAATTTCAAAAATACAAAAAAATAAAAAATTTCAAAAATACAAAAAAATAAAAAATTTCAAAAATACAAAAAAAAAATAAATTCAAAAATACAAAAAAAATTATAAAACAAAAAAAATCGTTACTTGGTGAAAACCTGGCAAACAGGCGCCTTGTGACACAAAAAACATTGAAAAAAAAAAAAAGTAAAGAAAAACATTTCGTCCAACGGTGAAAACCACTTCGGTGGCGCCCTGGGAAGTCCCATGGTGAAAACTGGGTCACCAGCACTATGCGTAGAGACATTGCCTCTCCCTCCTTTAGGATTCACTTTCATCCTTTCACTTTGCACACACTCACAACCTATTCATACACAATAAACTTACCCACTCCCATCATGGCTTGTTATTGATCTACCTACCTAAGATTGGTTAGCCATTCATAATAACCTCCTTTTCACCCTTTCCATCCATAATAAATCAGCTCCTATCTGTGGCTAAAGAAAATCTTATGTCTAGTGATTGGTGTAGAACTGAGAGCATCGCATGTTCTCAGGAGTATAGTTTCTTCCAGTTTTCTTCAGTCTATCCGTGCACAACCCGCAATAAAGAAACATCTGCATCGCCAATCCGCAATAAAGTTTCATCTTCTCCGCAATAAAGTATCAGTTTCATGGATTCAGTCAGTTTCAGATGAGACACAGCAGCAACAATGGGCTTCAACAAAATCAAATCTTTCAGCAGACTCAGACAACATTATGGTTCAGTGCTATCTATCTTTTTTGTGAAAGTAAACATTGTGACCACAATCAAATAAGACTTATACAAGTGACAAGAGACACTAAACTTGAGGACTACAGTGGATGTTGGGGTCGAGTCTTTATTTTCTTTTGATTTTATCTTTTTGGTGACATGTCTTTTAGCTTTCCCAGGATGTCTCTGACTAGAGATTCTATCTCCAGGATGTCTTTGACTAGAAAGACGAGGATGGGGTATCGTCACCTATTTTTCTTTTGCTATCTGCGGATTGTCTTTTAGTAATGCTATGACTTGTCCAAGGATATGAGGACACTGTGAGTCTAGTATGAACTAGGGCATTCCTTGTTTGTGACAGTCTTATCTCCATACAAATAGGTACAATGACTTTCTGGGTCGAACATATGCCTCAATTGTCATAACCTACTTGCCATAATAAAGCTCAATGATGATAATGCACAAGAAGCTCTTTCACTTTCATATCTTCTGTCTTCCATCCCCCTTTCTTGATTGACTTCCATCGTCCTTCTTGAATTCGCGTAGCCTGCTATCACATGACTGAGTATAATGACACACCAAAAACATTTGCATTTCATGTAGTTGCACCTGCATTACCACATATAAGCATTTCATACATACATATAGATATCACAACTGCATCACATCCTGCACACAACACCTGTTAGCACAATTTACATTTGCATTATCATATTCATCTGCATTACATACATTCACATTTGCATCATGCATACACATATAAAACATAAAAGAACAATATATATATATATATATATATATACATATATATTGCATTGCATCATATACATATTTACATCCATATCATAAGAATCACATAAGAACATCTCAGCATCACATAAGAACATCTCATCACATAGGTACGCATGCATATAGCTGCCACAAAGATGAATCATCTCATGTATATAATCATAAGTGTCATGATACAATGATGTCAAAATCATATGGCTACAATCACCCGAAGGTGTCTACATCATCATACAAAATGGTACAAAATTGATACATAAGGAGCCCTCTACGGCTACGATGAAATCCCTCCCTCGGAGCCAGCTGGCCTCGATGGAGTCTGAGCCCTAGAAGGACCCGCCCCAAGATCATCTCTCTTGGCCCCTGCAGCCACCCCTCGTGTCACCCTATCCGGATAGAGGAACCCACTGATAACTCATGCCAACACTATTGGTAGTGCTAATCCTGTTCGTGTCATCGTGTCCCATGCCACGTGTCCAGCCCTCATCTCTAGTCCTGGATCCTAGAACACTCATCTCAGTGCATCCTTGTCTCCGTCTTGATCGTAGGTTACTAACTCCCCATCGATCGGTATCCTCAGTATCCTGTATACATCCTCTAAGGTGACTTTCATCTCACCCATCGACAGATGAAATGTACATGTCTCAGAGTGCCACCTCTCCGCCAGTGCAGTTAGCAATCCCATGTTCACTCGAAACTCAGGCACATACAAAATATGTCTCAATCCCATAGCCTCAATCGTAGCTCGGTCCTCGGCTGTCAACTCAGGTCGCAACCTCTGAGTCGATGGGAATCTCTCCCGTGACTCCAGCATAGGCAAATAATCCTACAGTCACACAAATCAATCATCTCAATCCTAGTGGTACTCCCTGTTCATCACAAAGTACTACGTGTTTGGCACTCCCTGTTCATCACAAAGTGCTGCTCACATTTGCACTCACTGTTCATCACAAAGTGTTGCTCATATTTTAGTACTCCCCGTTCATCACAAAGTACTATATCTTGGTACTCACTATTCATCACAAAGTGCCTTGATCTATCCTATCCTAGGGCCTCTGCTTGAGTGAATCCTCTTGAGTAGTTTCCTAATTGGCAACGTATGTTCTATCATAGAATTGTCAATCCTAGCCCTATTTGCTATCCTAGTTTTCCCTAGAGGACCTGCTTGAGTGTATCCTCTCAGTAGCTTATCCAATCGATAGTGTATGTTCATCACAGAACTACCGATTTGACCTAGAGACACAGATTCACATTTTTGGACACAAACGCGCTTTCCTGACATAAACGCTCTTTTAGACTGCATAAACGCGCCTGGCACCAACGCAGATGCGCCTACACATTTGTGACATTTTTTGGACCCTATTCTAAGTGCATTTATTACTCTACCTAGCATGCATTAATGACAACAATAAATGCATCAAAGTACAAGGAGGTTTTGTGGTACTTACTGGCTCTCCTGCCTCTGCTGGCCTCTGAAATCGGCGAAAGCGATCGAATCTGTGAGCCATTGCCATCTCTGCTGACTGCTGCTGCTCTATCTCGCTCTACACTCTGATCTCTTGGATGTGTGGATGACGATAAGGATGTTTTCCCCTCGTGGTCTATCTTATAGACTACCCTAGCCCTCGTCTCCTGTGTCAGTCTTCATTATCCCGTGAGTTTGTCATTTTATCTGGTCAGTCCATTCTAGCCTTTCTGTCTTATCGAGAGATTGTCTGTGGTCTTTTCACACATTTTCATCCAATCTCTCGAGGGGGCATATCATTCCCATCTTGGGGCAACTCTGTATCAGTTCATCTTATCTTCTTTGAAACAACGCGACAAGCCACATTGTCTCAAAGAGGGGCAAAATGTAGACACCCAAAATTATTTATTTAATTATCTTTAGCCTAATTTTTCTATTAATTAAATAAATCTTTATTTATGTGAGGCCCTACCCCGACTCAGCTTGACATTTTCAGTTATTTGCATATTGAGACTATTATGGATGCTTTATTTTATGCTTTATGGATTTAGAACCTATATGACTCCATGATTTGGATCACATTGACGTATATTGATGCTTCATTTTATGCATTTTGATTATGAAACTTTATACATTGCTAGAATAGAATTACTTTGAAATGGTGAATGTCATTATTGGAATTGCAGGACTTCATTTTGATGATAGAAAAATGATGCTTATTTTATGAATGGTTTAATTTTGAGAATTATGATAATTGCTTATGTGGAATCGAATTTGAATGAATGAGATATTGAATTATTATTGTCAAATGTATGAGTGGTTGATGTGCAATGAAATCTATGTATTTAATTATGTATAATTGTGATTACTTGGAATTACTAATGTGTTAATTGAGATGCGCAGGAAAATTATCCATGTGACCATGGAATAAATATGGAGAACCAAACCTAGACTAATGTACGTTTGTTAAGCCAGGGGTTGTCTATTTGGAGAGACAACACCCCATTTGTAATGTATTTTATTTGTGAAAGTAAATTATGCATGTATGTTAATTTGATTTTATTTAATTGTGTAAACCTACAAGCGACAAATTCCATGTGTGATTTTTATATTGTATTTTATTGTGTCACTTGACACATGTGCTGATTAGTGTCATTGATTTTGACTTGTCTCTTGGAGGGAGTTTTGTTTCTACCAAAGCCATTCAAACAAAAGAGTGTGGTCCCAAATTTTCCTTGGGTAGGGAGTCTTGGGAGTGGTCAACTCAGGTTTGACCCGTAGGTTAACTTTAGTTGGGTTTCTAAGGGGTCAAATGGACTCCTAGGGTCAGTTTTAGGGCTTTTCCAAAGGTCCAAAGGGTATACCTATGGGTTAGGGGTATTTTGAAACATGTGACTACTCCCATGCGACTGTTTAGTCACCTCAAAAAGTGGTTTTTCCAAGGTGAGCGAAAATTCAACTTAGAAGGTTCCTCCTAGGATAGACAACCTTCCCTTTTGATGTCAAACTCTCTTCCCCATTCTCTCTCACCTTTTCCCTTTCCAGTTTTAGTAATATGTAAGAGGTTGGGAAGAGCAACCAATGGGAACTCTCACCTCACCCAAGGGGTTGGAAAGTGTGTGAGAGGCCTTCTTTAGCAAGGATTAGGGACTTAGTGAGTAATCACCCACTCTCCATTGTTGGAGATTATGCAATTTTTGAAATTTAGTTGTAGGATAGAATTTTGGTGAAGGGCTGGTGGAAAGTTTGTGTGGATTTGGGCAGCTCATCCCCAACTAAGTCTAACATACCTATTGGCAGATTAAGGTTGGTTTTATTTCCCTTTGTTTATGTTGTTTATGTTGTTTTTTTTAAATAAAGAAATGCTTGTTTGAAGAGATGTGTATATGTAATTTGTTGTAGGGGAAAAATGTAAGTTTTCATTTCTATGTTCTTGTTTATGTGTTCTTGTTTTGGGAGTGTCCAAGACCTCCTACTCTTGGGAGAGTAGGATGGTCTTGGGGTGGAAGAAGCATGACAGCCTTGGGTGAGAGGCTCTCCTTATGGAGAGTGATTCTCAAGGGTGTCCTTTGTGACCCTTGCTACATAGCCTTGTGTATGCATTTGGGGGTCATAAGGGGAGGAAATATGGCTTTTATGTCTTTGGGGGGCATAAGGTGTGGAGGTGAAAATTGTTGTATTTTGTTTTGCCATGAGGTGGCTTGATTTGTTTTAAGCTTGCAATCTCTCCAATGGTACTTGGTCCACTTCCACCTATGGAAAGATCATCACAAGTTGTGGTGAGAGTGTAGCTTGGGATAGGATAATGTATGTTAAGTGTTTGCTTTGTTGTTGTGTTGTTTGCTTATTTGTAACCCGTCTAGTACTTGGTTCTCCAAGCTCAGGGTGGCTTCTAGTAAGCCTGGGCTGGGAGGTGAGCTCTCCATGGTCAAGTTGTATTTTTATTGGAGGTTGCTTGGGGATGGAAAAGAAAGAATAAAGGGATTAGTTGCTGTTCTAAGTTGCAGAAATAGTTCAAAAAGAATGTATTTATTTATAGCAAGGAAAAGGAAAAAGAATGTGAGCTATGTTGTATTTTATTTCAAAAAAAAATGTATTATTTTATTCATATTCCTATGGAAGGGAAATATTTGTTGGGTTTTCATATCTATTTGTATTCTTATTTACTTTGTATTTAAATTTGCGAAAGAAATATATTTTTCCTACTTGGTTAGTTTTGCAAAAAAAAAAAAAAGGAAGATGAAATGTATTAGCATGTATTTAAATCATCATTAAAAAAAAAATATGAAGTTGTTACATTTTTATGTATTCTGCAAATAAATTTAGTTTATTACTACATGTTCTTTTATGTTAATATGCTGCTGCAAATATAATAAATTTGTCATTTATGTTTCCATGTAATGCAGAAAATAAATTTAAATGTAGTAGCCTATTTTATAAAAACAAAAAGAAATTAGCATTTAGCTTTAGTTTTATTTTGTTTACCAAAAGATTATATTTTTAAGTTTGTAGTTAGAATGCATTGTAGATATCAGTTGCAACATGTTAGTTTAATATATATATATATATATATTAGCTTATAAAAAGAAAATAGATAGAGAATCTTCACCAATAACTTAATGTTTTTATTCTTCTAGTATCTGCATGTATTTACAGACTTAATAATACAAAAGAAAAAGGAGAAAAGGGTAATCTCATAAACCTGCCTAAATGAGTTATAAATAGCAATATATATATATATATATATATATATATATATTATTCATTTAAATGTTTATTCCGAAAATCTGTTTATTTAAAAAAAAAACAGTAATGTATTTTACTAGACTTGTTTATGCATGTATTTATATATATATATATATATATATATATATATATATATATATATATATATATATATATATATATATATATATATATATATATAATGCTGGTTTATGCCTTTTAAGAGATTATTGCATGTTAAACTCTTAATCAACAAAAAAATGGATATATATATATGTTTTTATTTAACATATTTTGTAAACAAAAAAAAAAACTTAAAAAAAAAAAAAATAATAAACTTTTGCAAAAAAATCGGGGTTTGGGAAGAGCCGAACCGCTGTGTGAAAACACAATGGCTGGCGCGGCTCAGGCCACCATTGTGGTTTCCCACAGTGGACGGCACGGGGACCGTCACTGTGGGCAACCACAGTGGTGGCGCGGGAGGCGCTCGACCGCCACTGTGTTTACCCACAGTGGGCGGCGCTCGGCCGTCACTGTGGGGAAACACAGTGGCGTCCGGGGGTTACCTCCGCCCGGTGCCCTTTGCACAACGCTCCCCCACCCACCGATCACCATTCTCGCCGCTCGGCTCTCTCTCTCCGCCATTTCTCCCTTCCTCCTCCGCCAAAAAAAAACAAGGAAACCCCCGGCTCGGCCCTGCGCGCGCTGCCGTGAAAAAAATAAGAAACAAAAAAAAAACACCGCCTCCCATGGCCGCCGTCCAACCTTCGACTTGCACACACACACACACACACTCACAAGCCCTAACCTAGATTTCGGGTTAGGGCAAAATGTTAATAGTTTAAAAAAAATAGATGTGTGTGTTATAACACACAAGCCCTAACCCTAGTTTCGGGTTAGGGCAAACACACTTAGATTTTAAAATAAGGTATGTGTGTGTGGGAATGTATAAAAAGGGGTTAATTAATAAAATAAAATACAACCCCCCCTTCTCTTTAGAATATATATATATATATATCTATATATATATATATATATATATATATATATATATATATATATATATATATATATATATATATATATATATATATATATATATATAAAAGTAGTTTAACTTCTATATTTACTTGAAATCAAATTAGTTAGTTGTAAAACTAAGTAATGCACCTTGAATTATTAAATGAGTGAAGGAGCATTCTAATAAAATGTTGGGTAGGATAAACCCTTGGGAAAGATAAAATAAAATAACATGTGTAGAGTCAAGTTGACCCTTTTAAATTTTGAATTTATAAGGTATTTTAATTTATGGTAATTTTATTTAATAGGTTGGTTTAATCTAATGGCTAGGACAATTTATTAGATCCTAGGTAATTAAAGAACTACAAGATAAATTGATCATTTAAATTTGAGATTAATTGTTAAGCTTGAGATTTTAATTATTTATTGATGGAGGACAATATTTATTTTGTTAGAGATTTTTAATCCGCTTGTAACTTAGATGTTCTATTTTGCCAATTGGTTTAGTTGTCTGATTCATTTAAAACATAGTTAAGATCAAACTAGTTTGCATTATTTTAATTAAGTAGTCGTTCTAAGTTAAGTATTTTAAAAAAAAAATTATTCCATTTGTGCCCAAAAGTTTGGGCATGACAATTTATTTAATTAATTCATTTATCCTCTTTTAGCCTTATTTCTCATTTAAATAAATACATTTATTTATTTAAATTATCCTTTTCCTAAATTAAATAAATATCTTATTTATTTAATTGATCTCACTCCTTCTATTAATTAAATAAATCTTTATTTATTTAATTAATTCATTAACCTTTTCTATCCATGACACATGTCATTCATCTCTTAATTCATACACTACCTACCCTTTCATTATTTTATTATTTCTTTTACCTACCCTCTAATCATAGCCGACCTCCTTTTACACCTCTCAATCTTGTCCCTCCATTTCATATAGTGTCTTCCATATAAGGAGATGCTTCCTTCATTATCAAGCCCCCCCGTTGACTACTTGACTACACTATGCTTTTCAACATAGGCAATCCTACTTGCAACCACATTCCGTTCTTTGTTGAGCTCTTGTGCACATAAAATCTGAGAGCAAATATATCAAGCAAGATCAATGGAGATAGGAAGAATGGAGATCCAAACCCTATTGGACATGTGATGGTATAATCTTTGTGATTTCATTTGATTTGCATTGTCTTAGGTAATCTTCATATGTTATGGTGGATCTTTGTTGTTGTTAGGCTAGGGTTTTGTGGTTGAATTCATTTAGCCTTTCAATATTATCATTATTGTTATCCATTTTCACCATATACAGTCTCAAATAATGGAACATCGACCTTTGCAACAACCTCACCTCAACATGGATCAAAGGAGGCCTAATAGTGGAGGAAATAGAGGACCACATATGGTGCCTAAATCATCATCATATTCATTTCAAAAACTTGAGGTCCCACATACACATGGTCAAGCATATGATACTCACCTTTGCAGACCATTATGGAAGTCTTATGCAAAAAAATATGCTCAATCACATACCAATGTTAAAGACCAACCACAAAAAGCAATTGGATATCCAAAGGCATGATCAAAATTTGGACACAAGGAAACCCCGTGTCAAATTTGGGGGCAACACATTAGAACAAACTCATGACATGCCTACAGAGTATGGTATACATGGACAAAACATATATTCCATTCCTCATCATGACTCTATACCAAGTGGTCCATATACGCAACATCATTATAGACCTCCTCCACATGAGCATGTGTATGATCAGTATCATCCATATATGCAACATGCTCCTCCTCCACCTCGTGCTTCAGGCATGGGATATGGTCCAAGAAGTCATCTCCACCTAAGAACAATTTGGAGCAGCAAATTAAGGACTTACAAAAGAAAATGGAGGACATAGATACACCGAATGCAGCTTACACAATGAGAGACATATGTCCCTATCCATTTGACAAAAGCATTCCAATGCCTCCTTTTCCTACACATTTCGTGACACCTAAGTTTGATAAGTACAGAGGCAAAGGAGACCCTAAGGCACATATAAGACAGTTTTTCACAGCTTGCATTGAGGCAGCAACAGAAGAGACATATTTGATGAGATTATTCCCACAGAGCTTAGGTGATCAAGCTATGGAATGGTTCTCCCAACTTCCACTTGGAATTAAGTCTTGGGGTGATTTAGCAGAGGCTTTTATCCAACATTTTTTATACAACATAGAGATAGATATATCAGTCACTACTTTGTGCAACACCAAACAAAGGGATGGAGAGTCTTTTTCATCATTTTTGCAAAGATGGAGGAATCTAGCCAGTAGATGCTCTTGTCAAATTCCACAAAAAAAAATGGTAGAGATGTTCACCCAAAATGTTAACAAAGACATTGGTTATGACCTGAGAAAATCTTATTTGTCCACCTTCAAGGATGTCATTGAAAAAGGCTTAGCAATAAAGAAGGTCCTAATTGAGCAAGGCATCGTCAAAATATTCAAAGAAAACAAAGAGGACTTTAAAGAAAAGGACAAGCCAAGATTTTGGAATAAAAACAAGAACACAGTCAATGATGGTGTTGTTGATGCCAATACAGTACAACCCAAAATCATTTTTTTGAGATCAAGCTCTACAAACAATCAAGTGAATACTCAAACAACTTCCAAATAACGAAGGAAGTCCACCCCATTGGGATAACCACTTGAGTCAGTTTTCAAGAAGCTAGTGACAAACAAAATAATAACAATTCTAGACTTGCCTCCATATGAGCCAAAGGTCAAACCAAATTGGTGGAATGATGATTAGTACTGTGAGTATCACAAGAGGAAGGGACATAAAATAGGAAATTGTCATCGATTGAAGAACATCATACAAAACCTTATTGATAGAGGTGACATTGAGATTGAAGGACACTCATCCAATCAAGAACATGAGATGTTTAAAGAACCATTCCCAAAACAGGACAAGGGAAAAGCCAAAGCCACAGATGAGCAGACCAACTATACCAGAGAATCCTATAACTATGATTCGACTACTAATCACATTTCGATGGACTATTATGTCTCTACCATTATCTTCAAGGACAAAACGCCTGAAAATTCTACCCAAAGACCCAAGGTTGTCCTAAAAGGCATTGGATCTTTGTCTGAACCTACCTCTGAATGTAATGTCACACTTCGTCGAGGTAAATTCACTTTGCAAGGATCTCTAGCTAAAAACACCGCTTCCTCATCAACCAAACTTGACTATGATCTGGTAGAACAGTTAGGGAAGACACCCACGCTTATCTCCATCCTTGAGTTCTTACGCATATCCCTTGCACATAAAGCCATCCTTGACAAAAATTTGAGAGACACTTTCATCCCCACTGATCTGAATGTGGACCAGTTTCAAGCCATGGTGGGATACATTTCCATTCCACACTCCCTTACATCCACAGAAGCTGACGATGTCTTCGTGAGCCAACCACATAATGCACCTTTACACATTGAAGCCTTCCTACACAAACATCAAATAAAATGAGTCCTGATAGATGGAGGAGTTGGTCTCAATATATGTACCTTGAACACAATAATACAATTGGGATATTCAGACAAATCTGTGAATGCTACAAACAAAATTACCATCAAAGCATATGATGATGAAGAGCTTTCAACCAAGGGCACAATTACCTTTCCCCTCAAAGTTGGGCCAGTTACAAAGGATGTGATTTGTCAAGTCCTAGACCTGGATCTCACATACAACATATTGCTAGGACATCCTTGGATTCATGAGATGAGGGAAATCCCATCTATATACCACCAATGCAATAATTTTCCTCACAATGGAGTTGAAGTAACAGTTAATGGTGATCCTAATCCATTTATATACTGCAATAACTTGAGACCAAAAGCTGAGACAATCATTCCAATTAATAGAGAATCTATCCCTTCTTCTGCATACATTGACCCTGACACATTAAAACCTTCAACATCAAAGCAAGGTGAGCTTAAAGGGAAATATCAAGACAAAGGCATGGGTGAATACACTTTGAATCAAACCATGTGCTTACGACAAGTTATGAGTTCACCAAAAGAATATGGATGACCACATCCTTCTAAATGGGTATCTATCATTACACTCAAATGGGACCCTACTACCTTCTAAAAGTGGGGTGAAATGGAAGAAGAAGATCTATACAAAATGTTTTACAAAGACCCTGAAGATGGTACACAAGCACACATCAGCATACCATGTGAAAAATATGGCAAAGGGTTCAAGATCTTACAAAAGTTTGGGTATGATGGGAATAGTCCTCTTGGCTTAAGAAAGGAAGATATCATTCAACCTTTGCAATCAAAATTGACATTTAAAAAAGAGCGCTCGAAAGGGCTTGGTTTCATATCTTCCAGGGTAAATACTCGAAAGATAGAAGAAGCATTACAAATCAAAGCTGCCAAAGATCAACAAGAGAACCACTATTCCACTGACTCTAATAAATGGGAATGGGGTTTGGAAAAATCCTCCAGTGACTATGAACTCACCGAGATATTGAGAGACCCAGGTGAACCCACAAAAGAAGAAGAGTTTTATAAAAAATTCAAAGTTGGTCAAGAAACAACACCTAGGGACACCACAAAGTCTTTGCCTCTAGGTTCTAGGTCGAAATCATGAAGGATGAGGACACCTGTCCCCGAATGCGCGTTTAGTGATAACCATTTGGACTCGTTCACAATCGAGATAGATGAGGAGAGTACCAACGACGACCTCGACAACTATCATGATATACCTGAATATAACTACATCTTCACCCTTAGTTCCGCTGACTTTGAAAACATTGAAGGCCTTCCCCTTCTTCACCACCAACTTATTGATTGCGACCATGAAGGACCTGTACAGTTTGACACATTCCAAAATGTGTTAGGTCCCGGAGGTAACTGAGAGGGGGGGGTGAATCAGTTGTCTTAATAAATTTAAACCAAAATAATTTAACCAATTAATCACTTAATACCGGTGAACCAGTCTGTTATACCGGTGGATAGAGTTAACTGATAATTGCAATAATGGTAAACATTAATGCATGAAAAAAAAGGATAAAATCATCCACAACACATAACACCAATATTTGTACGTGGAAACCCTATAAGGGGAAAAACCACGGTGGGAAACCTTACCCACAATTAGATGATACTACTGCAGATAGTAAGTGTACATAAATGGGGTCTGCACATGCAGAAAGGCCAAGTGCCTAGAGCTCACTGCTCAAACACAAATGGGAGTCACACTGACTACGATTGGATGGTTAAATCCAATAAGAATGTACTACTCAAAATAGCATCTTCATATGCTGGATTCAGTACCGGTGTAGTTTTGATATGCTTTCACAAAAACCTAGCTTCACCTTCAAATGATGTCTGCATGTATAGCTCTGCTTAATCTTGCATATACCTTCACACAAATCTTTCTCGCATTCCACACATGATCTTACAAATAAGATCTTACATTTATACCATAACCTAAGACCAATTTTAGTAGGTCGGCTCTACAAGATATTACAATAAAATCATTTTATAAACAATACATTATCCGATGCAATAACCAATTCAACATGTCAGCTTAATGCATTTACAACAATAATTAATCATCTCCATAGCGTGCCATGCTGATCTGGAAAAGATAAACCTGCCAGTGCATAACCTGGACCTATTTGCCGGTAACAACAAATATGCAAATACGAATATACCAATAAACAATTCTCCAAGATAAGATGTCCAAATAATGTTTTCGACATTACCAAGTGTTTTCCATGTCATTCCAAGTGTCGGTGATCATTATATCCTGCCGGTGTACCATATACCGGTGACTGTACAAAAGTCACTTGCTTGCCGGTGAATGTTGCTGGATCTCCAGAGTGCTTAGAGTTTTAGTAGTTGTTGACATCAATGACAAAACCATACCAAAATACCAACAATCTCCCCCTTTAGCATTGATGGCAACACAAGATGGAAAAACCATCAAAGTGCCAAAACAGAAGTGCCAAATACCAAAGTAAAAACAAAAAGCCAACAATCTCCTAAAAGTAACAATCTCTCCCCCTGAGAGTAACATGTGTTTTTCTATTATTCCATACCTGTTTTTCCATACCAATCTCTCCCCCTTTGACATCAAATAAAAAAGTTACAACAAAACCAAGTTCATATATAGAATACCAATTAATTTCAATATACCAACTACTCCCCCTTTGAAGTAGCTTCCTCATCAAATCTGGAGTAAAAGATTTCTTTGTGAATTCTACCGGTTGATGACAAGTATCAAATCTCTAAGTATCTACCGGTGGGGGTATGACCCCAAGCTATTCTGTAAGATATTCAAAGGTCTCTTTAGGCAAAGGTTTAGTAAAAATATCTGCAAGTTGCTCTTTAGTATTCACATAAACCAGTTTTATTTCTTTTGCTTCAACATTTTCCCTTAGAAAATTTAGTTTGATGGAAACATGTTTTGTTTTAGAATGTAGTACCAGATTTTTAGATATATCAATTGTTGTTGTGTTGTCACAATATATAGTTATAGGTTCCTTGCAATTTACCTTTAAGTCTTTCAACATTTGTTCAAGCCATAGTACCTGTGTACAGTTAGTTGCTGCTGCAACATATTCTGATTCTGCTGTTGATAAGGATGTACAACTTTGTTTCTTACTCAACCAAGAAACTAGTTTGCTTCCAAGAAAAAATGCTCCGCTGGTGGTGTTTTTTCTATCATCAATATCTCCTGCCCAATTTGCATTTGTGTATGCACATAGGTCAAAGTTTTCATCTCTAGGATACCATAATCCAAGATTTGTAGTGCCTTGTAAGTACCGAAAAATCCTTTTTACTGCCGATTCATGATTTTCTCTAGGATTACTCTGAAATCTTGAAACAATGCATACTGCATTCATAATATCAGGTCTTGTTTGTATCAAATACAGTAAACCTCCTATTATAGATTTGTACCTTGTTGGATTAATAGGTGTAGATTCATCCCTTAAAGATAGTTTGTCATTTGTAGTCATAGGTGTGCTTACCGGTTTAGAGTTTTCCATGCCAAATTTCTTAAGTAATTCTTTTAAATATTTAGATTGACTTAAGAATATATCTTTGTTAGTCTGTGATATCTGGAATCCTAAAAAGAATCTTATTTCACCAATCATAGACATTTCAAATTCTTGCTGCATTTTGATAGAAAAGTCTTTACACAATCCATCTTCTCCTCCAAAGACTATATCACCCACAAAAACTTCTATAGCCAAGATGTCGTCATTAGTTACTTTATAGTATAAGTTACTGTCAGCATTACCTTTAGAAAAACCAATCTTTGAAAGATACTTATCTAATCTTGCATACCAAGCCCTTGGAGCTTGCTTCAATCCATACAAAGCTTTCCTTAACCTGCAAACCATATCTTTGTTATCTGTCAAAGAAAATCCATCAGGCTGTTCAATGTAGACTTCCTCTTCAAGATCTCCATTCAGAAATGCACATTTAATATCCATTTGATATACTTTGTAGTTCTTATGTGCTGCAAAAGCCAAAAATAATCTAACTGCCTCAATTCTAGCTACCGGTGCAAAGGTTTCATTGTAGTCAACTCCTTCTTTCTGAGAACATCCCTTACACACTAGTCTTGCTTTATTTTTGATAACCTTACCATCTTCATTAATTTTGTTTCTGAATACCCATTTGGTTCCAATTACATTTTTATCTTTGGGCCGGGTAACTAATGTCCAAGTGTTATTTTTCTCAATTTGTTCTAATTCTTCTTCCATAGCTTTAGTCCAATATTTGTCTTCACATGCCTCAATAACTGATGATGGTTCAATTTGAGAAATAAGACATACCTCTTCATTTGCTAATCTTCCTCTTGTCATAACTCCTTTGTATTTGTTTCCAATTATACGATCTTTAGAATGATTCAATCTTACATACCGGGGTGTCTTTGTTTGTTGTTGTTCCTCAGTCATAGTGGAATTTTCAGATGATACCGGTGTATCTAGATCTTCATTCTATACCAGTGGATTCAGTGTAGATTCATTAGTTATAATTTCTGTTGCCGGTTCAGAATCTATGTACCTTGAAGTTCCTTTGAATTGTTCATCAATCTTCACATTTTTACTCTCAACAATTTTCTGCAATCTCTTGTTAAAACATCTATATGCTTTACTCTTGGATGAATAACCAAGAAATATTCCTTCATCACTTCTAGGATCAAATTTCCCAGTATACTCATCTCTTCTAATGTAACATTTACTTCCAAATATTCTGAAATATTTAAGAGTAGGAGTAATACCAAACCATAGTTCATGAGGGGTCTTACCGGTTTCACCTTTGATGTGAACTTTGTTGAATGTATAGACCGCTGTAATTACTGCCTCTCTCCAATATACATGTGGTAGATTTGCTTCTGATAACATACTTCTAGCTGCATCCAAGATAGTTCTATTTTTCCTTTCAACAACTCCATTCTGTTGTGGTGTCCGAGGTGCTGATATCTGTCTTTTGATTCCATTCACTTCATAGAATGCATTAAACTCCTTAGATGTAAATTCACCTCCTTGATCTGATCTTAGACATTTTATTTTCTTACCGGTTTCATTTTCAACCATTGCTTTGAACAATTTAAACTTTCCAAGTGCTTCTGATTTTTCTCTGAGAAAAGTAACCCAACACATTCTAGAATAGTCATCAATGATTAGCATGAAATATCTATCACCTTGTAAGCTTTTAGTTCTAGCTGGACCACATAAATCAGTATGAATTAAATCAAGAGCATTATTGGATTTTTCTGGAATACTTTTGAAACTAGCTCTAACTTGTTTTCCAAATTGACATTCCTTACATATTGTATTGTGAGGTTTGATAATTTTGGGTAAATCTCTAACTACCTTAGTAGTACTGATTTTTACCATGCAATCAAAGTTTACATGACAGAGTCTCTTATACCATAACTAAATTTTATCAATATGTGCAATCAAACATGTCTTTTCACTGTTATTCAAATGAAAGATATTACCTCTAGTCTGATTATCGGTTGCAATTTCTAAACCAATTCTATTCATAATTTTGCATTTCCCATTTTTGAATTGTAATTGAAATCCCTTCTCAATTGATTGACCAACACTCAAAAGATTATTCTTTAAACCTTCAACATAGTAGACATTATCAGTATTATGCTTACCATCAAGAGATATTGAACCCTTACCTTTGATTAAGCAAGCTTTATCATCTCCAAATCTCACTAAACCTCCATTATATTCTTGAAAGTTCAAGAATTTACCTTTATCTCCTATCATATGATGTGAGCATCCAGAATCAATGATCCATTCATCCTTTACCTCAATTTTAGCTACCAAGGCCTGCTCTATTGGTTGGACTACAGGTGCTGGTTGATCTTCTGTTATAGCAACAAAAACCCATCCATTGTCTGTCGGATCTTCATCAGAATCATCAGTCACTCCTTCATCAACAACAAAACAAGATTTGTCTTTGTTCTTCTTAAATCTGTATCTCTGATATTCAGGGTTAGGCTTGTATGTCCTTCTAGCTTCTTCTCTTAGTCTAGCATGTCTATCAGGGCATCTTGAAGCCATATGACGAATCTTATTATAGTTGAAACATTTAAAGGGTTCCTTACCTTCATACTTACTTCCAACTAGACCTTTAGGCATTTTTCTTGCAAATAGTGCTTCAAGCTCTTCAAGTTCTTTATTTTCTCTCCTATTTTCTTCAAGTTCTCTTGCATATAAGGCTTTCCAATCAGATTTGTCAAATGATGAGGCAGATAATGTTGATGCTTTAAAGGCTAATTCTGTCTTTATAGTAGCAATAGGACCAAATTCCTCAATTTCAAAGGCTGAAAGTTTTCCAATCAATGTATCCCTAGTTATTGATGTATTAGGCATTGTTCTTAACTCATTTATAGCAGTAACCTTCATTTTATATGTCGGTGGCAATCCTCTTAAAACTTTTGAAACAATTTCATCTTCACTTAAGGTTCCTCCACAACATTTAATACCTAAGACAACTTCATTAACTCTTTCCATAAAAGCATAAATTCTTTCATCTTCTTCCATTTTCAGATTTTCATACGTGACCTGGAAGCTTTCAAGTTTAGCAATTTTGACTGTGGAATCTCCTTCATTCAGTGTTTCCAAATGTTCCCAAATAGCTTTAGCAGTTGATCTATCTGATAATCCCATAATTTGTTAATCTGTCAGTGTGCTCAAAAGTGCTTCTCTTGCTTTGCAATCATTGTCTTCATCTTTTCCCAAGGTAGGTGGATTAGGCTGACTAAGAGTAGCAATAGTATAACCATTCTTTGTAACTTCCCAGCTATCCTTTCCAATGCAACTTAGACATGTCTCCATTCTGATCTTCCATATGCCATAGTTGGTTCCATCAAGTTTAGCACTATCCTTCCTGAAATAGTTAGTAGCCATTTGATCTCCTCAAGCTGTTAAACTTCTACAAAAGAGGACTACGCTCTGATACCAATTGTTAGGTGCCGGAGGCAATTGAGAGGGGGGGGGGTGATTCAGTTGTCTTAATAAATTTAAACCAAAACAATTTAACCAATTAATCACTTAATACCGGTGAACCAGTCTGTTATACCGGTGGACAGATTTAATTGATAATTGCAATACTGGTAAACATTAATGCATGAAAAAAAAAGATAAAATCATCCACAACACATAACACCAATATTTGTACGTAGAAACCCTGTAAGGGGAAAAACCATGGTGGGAAACCTTACCCACAATCAGATGATACTACTGCAGATAGTAAGTGTACATAAATGGGGTCTGCACATGCAGAAAGGCCACGCACCTAGAGCTCACTACTCAAACACAAATGGGAGTCACACTGACTACGATTGGATGGTTAAATCCAATAAGAATGTATTGCTCAAAATAGAATCTTCATATGCTAAATTCAGTACCGGTGTAGTTCTGATATGCTTTCACAAAAACCTAGCTTCATCTTCAAATGATGTCTGCGTGTATAGCTCTGCTTAATCTTGCATATACCTTCACACAAATCTTTCTCGCATTCCACACATGATCTTACAAATAAAATCTTACATTTATACCATAACCTTAGACCAATTTTAGTAGGTCGGCTCTACAAGATATTACAATAAAATCATTTTATAAATAATACATTATCCGATGCAATAACTGATTCAACATGTCAGCTTAATGCATTTACAACAATAATTAATCATCTCCATAGCATGCCATGCTGATTTGGAAAAGATAAACCTGTCGGTGCATAACCTGGACCTATTTGTCGGTAACAACAAATATACAAATATGAATATACCAATAAACAATTCTCCAAGATAATATGTCCAAACAATGTTTTCGACATTACCAAGTGTTTTCCATGTCATTCCAAGTGCCAGTGATCATTATATCCTGCCGGTGTACCATATACCGGTGACTGTGCAAAAGTCACTTGCTTGCCGGTGAATGTTGTTGGATCTCCAGAGTGCTTAGAGTTTTAGTAGGTGTTGACATCAATGACAAAACCATACATCATTATATCATTACATCATTATAGCAGCCTATGGATCTGGTGCATATCAGCTCTCAACCACAGAGGGCGAACTTTTGGAGGATCCCATCAACAACATGAACCTTCGCAGGTTTTACACATAGCTCTTCAGAGTATCCTAATTCAAAAATACAAAAAAAATAAATAAAAAAATTCAAAAATACAAAAAAATTGAAAAATAAAAAAAGTAAAGAAAAACATTTCGTCCAATGGTGAAAACCACTTCGGTGGCGCCTTGGGAAAGTACCATGGTGAAAATCGGGTCATCCACGCCATGTGTAGGGACATTTCTCCTCCCTCCTTCAGGATTCCATTTTATCCTTTCACCTTGTACACACTCACAACCCTTTCCATCCATAATAAATCAGCTCGTATCCGTGGCTAAGGCAAATCCTACGTTTAATGATCGGTGTGGAACTAACAGCATCACACATTCCTACGAGTACAGTTTCATCCAATTTTCTTCAGTCTATCCGCGCACAATCCACAATAAAGCAACATTTGCATCGCCAATCGCCAATAAAGTTTCATCTTCTCCACAATAAAGTATTAATTTCATGGATTCAGTCAGTTTCAGATGAGACACATCAGCAACAATGGGCTTCAACAAATCAAATCTTTCAATAGACTCAGACAACATTATGGTTCAGTCCTATCTATCCTTTTGTGAAAGTAAACGTTGTGACCACAATCAAATAAGACTTATACAAATGACAAGAGACACTAAAATTGAGGACTACAGTGGATGTTGGTGTCGAGTCTTGGTTTTCTTTTGATTTTATCTTTTGGTGACATGTCTTTTAGCTTTTCCAGGATGTCTTTGACTAGAAAGGCGAGGATGGGGTATCGTCACTTATTTTTCTTTGCTATTTATGGATTGTCTCTTAGTAATGGTATGACTTGTCCAAGGATATGAGGACACTGCGAGTCTAGTATGAACTGGGCCATTCCTTGTTTGCAACTGTCTTATCTCCATGCAAACAGGTACAATGAATTTCTAGGTCGAACATATATCTGGATTGTCATAACCTATTTGCCATAATAAAGCTCAATGATGATAATAGCACAAGAAGTTCTTTCACTTTCATATCTTCTATCTTCCATCCCCATTTTTTGATTGACTTCCATCATCCTTCTTGATCCGTGTAGCCCGCTATCACATGAATGAGTATAATGACACACCAAAAACATTTGCATTTCACGTAGTTTTCACCTGCATCATCAAATATTAGCATTTAATACATACATGTAGATATCACAATTACATCACATCTTGCACACATCACATGTTAGCACATTTTACATTCTCATCATGTAAATAGTTATTTGCATTATCATATTCATCTGCATTTACATACATTCACATTGGCATAACATATTAAAAACATAAAAGAACGAAAATATTGCATTGCATAATGTACATATTTGCATCCATATCATAAGCATCACATAGATATAAGAATCACATAGATATAAGCATCACATAGAAACATGCATCACATAGGTACACATGCATATAGCTGCCGCAAGGATGAATCATCTCATATATATAATCATAAGTGTCATGATACAATGATGTCAAATTCATATGGCTACAATCACCCAAAGGTGTCATCATACAAAATGGTACAAAAACTGATACATAGAGAGCCCTCTAAGGATATGATGAGCTCCCTCCCTCAGAGTCGACTGGCCTCGATGAAGTTTGAGCCCTGGAATGACCTACCCCAGGATCATCTCTCCTACCCCCTCTATCTGGTGGTGGTGGAGGACCCATGACCCTACCGCTAGAAACCTGTCTCTTGTCTCTCCCTCCAGTGGTCGTCACAGTCCGTGATGATCTCCGGAAGCTCCTAGCCCGCTGATCTGGTGGTACCACTCCATAATAAGGGTCTCTCTAGTAGGCTATCTCCTCCCCTACCCACAGAACATAGGCATATCTGACCCCTATGTCCTCTGTTGCCTACCTCCCTACCCTCAGTATTGTCTTAGCCTCTGTATAGCGCTGAATAGCTTGATCCCTCTCCCGCTCAGTGACCCTCAGCTGTCTCCTGAGCCTAGATGTCTCCCTCTCCAGATCCTGGATCTCATTTGATTGTCCCTGATAGATCTCCGTCAAGGATAGTAACTCATCCTCCTCCTCTCCCCCCTCACCTTGTCCTTGTGGCTGCTCTTGTCCCTGTCCCCATCCCTGTACCTATCTCAGAACTTGTGTTGCTAGCACCTGTAAAGAAATCCACCTCTACCCCTCACTATATGAGCCTGTCTCTCCTCTCAACCTTCTCTCCTTGAGTCACTCTCCTCTCTACCATTGCGCCCCACCTCCATCGTCGGCCTTTACCTCCACTATCCCCACTATCATCTCCATTTCCTCCACCGTCTCCCTCTATCAGCTCCCCCAGATCCATCAGCTATGAAAATGGATGCTCTGCCCAATATGCAGTATACTCTGCATCCATCCCTGCATCCTCTACATCTAGCCATATATCTCAAGGCATGGGAACCATCTCTACCATCAGTGTCACTGCCTAATCATATGAAAGCAATGGCCCCAAATGCACCTGATCCCTCACTGTTCGGGAATACATCCCTGAACCCTGTGGCATCTGTTGTATCTTGTCGAATTGCCTGCATACCCTATCTATCAACTACCACTCAATAACATATGGAGTCCACCCTATCAGATACCTGCTCCAAAATACATATGGCAGCTCCACTGCATCATCCTCCCACTCCTCACAGTCCTGGTACGACCTCCATAGTACACTGTCTATCTCGTCCATAACCTGATGCCAATACTCCAGCCTCCCAATCCGTGACTGTGACGTGATCATATCATATAGGTGAACAAAACTGCGCCCATGTCCCCTACCTCTGAAATGTATCAAATGTGTAACCGACAAATGCTCATAAGCCCATACTTGCAACAAGGTTACTCCACATCCCAATCCTGCTGACCCGTGATATACAAACTGATGCAGCTCATAATACAAGTGTGCCAGTAGACACGGTCCCCATGCAAACCTGGTGTGCTTTGTCACCAATATCTCCAGTGTCCTCCCCCAACCTACTGCCAACCCTTGTGTCACCCTGTCTGGACAGAAGAGCCCACTGATCACTCTTGCCAGAACCACCAGTAGCGCCAATCCTATCGTTGTCATGGTATCCCAAGCCACACGTCCAACCCTCATCTCCAGTCCTGGATCTTGAAACACTCATCTTAGTGCATCCTTGTCTCCATCTCGATTGTAAGGAACTAACTCCCCATCGATTGGTATCCGCAGTATCCTATATACATCCTCCAAGGTGATTGTCATCTCACCCATCGGCAAATGAAACATGCAAGAGAGTGCCATCTCTCAGCTAAAGCAGTCAACAACCCCATGTTCGCCCGAAACTCAGACACATACAAAATATATCACAGTCACATGACCTCAATTGCTGCTCTATCCTCGAATGTCAACTCTGGTCATAAACTCTGAGTCGAAGGGAATCTCTCCCATGGCTCCATCATCGGTAGGTCCTCTTCCAGTCAAGCAAATTAACTGTGTCAATCCTAGTGGCATTCCCTGTTCATCACAAAGTGCTACTTTTTATCCTAGTCGTACTCCCTGTTCATCACAAAGTACTGCCTTCTATCCTAGTAGCATTCCTTGTTCATCACAAAGTGTTGCTCTTTTTAGTACTCCTTGTTCATCACAAAGTACCGCTTCCTATCCTAGTGGCACTCCCTGTTCATCACAAAGTATTTCTTTTTATCCTAGTAGTACTCCCCATTCTTCACAAAGTGCTGCTTTGATCCTATCTTTTAGGGCACCTACTTGAGTGTATCCTCTTGAGTAGCTTATCCAATTGACAACATATGTTCTATCACATAATTGTCAATTTCAGCCTAATCTAATTGGCAACGTATGTTCTATCAAAGAATTGTCAATTTCTTTGGTACTCCCTGTTTATCACAAAGTGCCTTGATCTATCCTATCTTAGGGCCTCTACTTGAGTGTATCCTCTTTAGTAGTTCCTTAATTGGCAACGTATGTTCTATCACAAAATTGTCAATCCTAGCCCTATCTGCTATCCTAGTCTTCCCTAGAGGACCTACTTGAGTGTATCCTCTTAGCAGCTTATTCAACTGATAGCGTATGTTCATCACAGAACTACCGATTTGGCCTTGAAGACACAGATAGGCCTGTCCTACAAAAACATGCCTGACACACACAGACACGCCTGTCCTTCATAAACACGCTTACAAGACACAGACGCGCTCGCATTGAACATAGATGTTGTTATAATCATAGATGCGCCTAGCACAAACACAGACACGCCTAGCCTACCCAGACGTGCCTGGCACCAATGCAGACGCACCTTAGCATTTTTACCTCGCTTGACATTTTTCTAGACATACCTAATGAGAATTTATTGCAGTACTTGACATGCATTTATGACAACAATTAATGCAACAAAGTACAAGGAGGTTTTGTGGTACTTACTGACTCTCCTGCATTTGCTGGCCTCTGATATCGGTGAATGCAATCGAATTTGTGCACCAATGCCATCGCGGCTGACTACACTCTCTGCTCTCTTTGCACTTTGATCTCTTAGGTATGTGGATGAAAATGAAGATGTTTTCCCTCATAGTCTATCTTATAGACTACCCTATCCCTATTCTCCAAGGCTAGTCTTCTTTATCCCGTGACTCTGTCACTCTATCTTGTCAGTCCATTCTAGCCCTTTCTTTCTTATCAAGAGATTGTCTATGATCTTTTCAGACATTTTCATCCAATCTCTCGAGGGTGCATATCATTCCCATCTTGGGGCAACTTTGTAACAGTTTATCTAATCTTCTTTGAAACAACGCGACAAGTTGCATTGTCTCAAAGAGGGGCAAAATGTAGACACCTAAATTTTTTATGTCTAATTAAATAAATATCTTTATTTATTTAATTATTTTATCCTAATTCTTCTATTAATTAAATAAATCTTTATTTATTTAATTAATTCATTTACCCTCTTCTAGCCTTATTTCTAATTTAAATAAATACTTTTATTTATTTAAATTATCTTTTTCTTAAATTAAATAAATATCTTATTTATTTAATTGATCCCACTTCTTCTATTAATTAAATAAATCTTTATTTATTTAATTAATTCATTAACCTTTTCTACCCATGACACATGTCATTCATCTCTTAATTCCTACACTACCTACCCTCTCATTATTTTATTATTTCTTTTACCTACCCTCTAATCATAGCCGACCATTTATCTTTTACACCTCCCAATCTTATCCCTCCATTTCTTATAGTGTCTTCTATATAAGGATATGCTTCCTTCATTCTAATCCCCTAATCGATCTTTGAAGCCTTCTAGCATTCAAACTTTCATATGCGATCAAGCTATCAACCACATTTCCGTTCTTTGTTGAGGTCTTGTGCACACATAAAATCTAAGAGCAAATATATCAAGCAAGATCAATAAAGATAGGAAGAATAGAGATCCAAACCCTATTGGACATGTGATGGTATAATCTTTGTGATTTCATTTGATTTGCATTGTCTTAGGTAATCTTCATATGTTATGGTGGATCTTTGTTGTTGTTAGGATAGGGTTTTGTCGTTGGATTCATTTAGTCTTTCAATATTGCCATTATCCACTTTCACCATAAACAGTTGTCAATACTTCTGCCAAGGGAAACAACTCAAGCTCTACCCAATGAATCAGATGAAGAAAGACTACAAAGACTTATACTAGGTTTAAGAAGGGTAGCCCCTATACAAAGGAGACCTATGAATATACAACAAAATCAGATACAAGAACAAGAAGAGATAAGTGATACAACTTTAGAAGTTAAAACATACATAGAAAGAGACAAACTCTCACGAATATGAATTCCTATTTCATCATGATTCCAACCCATGAACAATTAACATGAAAAGGTATCATAAATCACCTATAGATGATGAAAATATACTAGGTCTCTCAAATAACCAGGTATGCATGTTATCAGAATCTGTTATGAAAGAAGGGAGTAATGAGTTACCCCTTGTACACTCACATCTGATTGATTGGGGACAAGAAGGAGAAACAACTCTAGATTGGTTTGAAAACTATGAAGCTATTGTAGAATTCCTTGCTGTCAGGGAAAGATTTCCACAAGGTGATCACAAGGTAGGATTTGTTGTAGACCTGGATAGAACAACATACTTTGGAGAGGCAAGCGCCTCTGTAACAGAAGATATGGATCAAAATAACCATAATGGCAAGAAAGAGTTAGACAACCTCCCTATTGAAAGAGAGAATTCAACATTACTCATAGAAGAAACTAAAGAAGTAAATATAGTAGAAGGAGAAGTTGTACATAATATCCACTTAGCAAAATCCTTAAACAAAGAAGAAAAGGACAAATTCATGCATTTTTTCAAACAACGTCCTATCAATTTTGTTGGGTCCTATTCGGATATGCTAGGCTTGGATTCAAAATTGGTGTTACATCATTTACCTTTTCTACTAGGAATTAAACCATACAAACAAAAGCTAAGAAAGATGCATCCATAGATTGCATTACTAGTCAAAATAGAACTTCAAAAGTTGCTGGATATGGGCTTCATTCGACCTATTGACTATGCAGAATGGATATCCAATCTAGCACCTGTGACTAAGCCCACAGGGGGCATAAGAATCTGTACTGACTTCCGAGATCTAAACAAAGCATGTCCTAAGGATGATTTCCCATTACCCAACATATATAAGATAGTTGAATTAACTGCTGGGAATGAAATGCTTTCATTAATGTATGGTTTCTCAGGATACAACTAGATCAGGATTGCATTGGAAGATCAACACACGATGACATTTACCTATCCATGGGGGACATACTACTCGAATGTCATGCTGTTTGGTCTTAAGAATGCAGGAGCAACATATCAAAGGGCTATGATGATGCTATTTCATTCCTAAACCCAAAAAGGTTTGTGTTTGGTGTAACAATAGGCAAACTGTTAGGGTTTTTTGTATCTAACAGAGGAATTGAAGTAGACCCTACAAAGGTCAAAACAATCATGGATATGCAACCTCTATCAACACTTAAGCAGTTAAGAGGGTTACAAGCAAGAGTACAATCCATAAGAAGATTCATAGCACAGCTGGCAGATAAATGTCATCTGTTCCAGTATTTGCTCAGGAAAGGAGTTACCTTCAAATGGACAGAACAGTGCCAAGAAGCTTTCCAAGCTTTAAAAGATTATCTTCTGAATACTCCAGTGTTAGTTCCACCTACTCCAAGAAAACCCCTATTACTATATATATCGGAAATAAACTCATCTTTAGGAGCCATGCTGGCACAACATGATGATCAAGGAAAGGAAAGAGCAATCTACTATATAAGTAGAACCTTAATTGGATATGAGCTTAATTACACTCCTATAGAATGAGCATATCTAGTAGTGATTTTCGCATATCAGAAACTTAGACATTACATGGAGAGTCACAAAGTACAACTCATAGCACACTTTGATCCACTCAAATATTTGTTAAGTAGAGAAACATTGACTGGCTAAGTGGGTCATGATTTTAAGTGAGTTTGATATAGAGTATGTGGACAGAAAGGCAATCAAAGGGAAGATTATAGCAAATCAGTTAGCAGAGGCTCCTTTCCAAGACAATCACCCACTACTAATAGACTTTCCTGATGAATCAATATTTACATTGACAACATCTACCATGTGGAAATTATACTTTGATGGGTCATATACAAATCATGGAGCTGGAGCTGGGATTCTTTTCATCACCCCTCAAGGTGATTCTATCTCTAAGTCATTCAGAATAAATTTTGCCTGTATGAACAATATAGCTGAATATGAAGCTCTCATCATAGGACTTCATACCGTTGTACAATGGAGGATAAAATAATTACAAGTCTACAACGACTCACAACTGATTGTAAATCAAGTAAATGATGACTATAACACAAAAGATGATAAATTGCTTCCCTATAAACAAATGGTAGAAGATTACAAAGAACATTTCAGTAACATCACTTTTGAACAGATTCCAAGGATACAAAACTAGGCAGCCAATGCCATGTCTACAGTAGGGTCTCTACTAAATATGCCTAATAATGAAACTCAGTTTGAGTTTATTGTAGAACAATTGATGATATCGACATATGATATTCCCTCATCAGAATATGTATGTGCACTTGTGGATCTAGGATCCCCATGGTATAATGAGATATACACATACTCAGTATATGTCTCTTGATTTGTCTAGAATCAAAAGAAACCTCTTATTCGTCAGGAATCCAGACACACTATTATCGCTCACACATTGTATAAAAAGGGATTTGATGGAACTCTTCTCCGATGTCTTGATGAAAATGAAGCACAACTTTCCCTAAAGGAAGTCCATGATAGAATTTGTGGGGGGCATCAAAGTGGCCTGCCATTGTCAAAGAAATTATTAAGAATAGGATATTATTGGCCAACTATGGAAAAGTACCAATAAATATGTACAAAAATATAAACAATGTCAAATGCATGGAGACTTCATTCATGCACCGACACATGATCTTAAACCTATTACATCACCATGGCCATTTTCACAATGGGGGTTGGATCTAGTTGGTAAAGTCAATCCTACTTCTTCCAACGGGCACAAATTCATCTTAACATCTATTGAGTATTTTACTAAATGGGTCGAGACAATTCCCCTTACATACACCAGTCACAAGCAAATAGCAAAATTCATGGTTAGTTACATTTTCTATCAATATGAGATTCCCTGTGCATAGTGACAGACAATGGACGTCCATTAAAAAATCAAGAAATAAGAGAATTGTGTGACAAATTTCAAATACAACAGAGATTTGCAACACCATATTATCTGCAAAGCAATGGACAAGTAGAAGCAACGAACAAGACAATATTGAAGATCCTAAAGAAAGTTGTCACTGACGCAGAATGGGACGGACATCTCTATTTAAATCCCGCTCTGTGGGCTTATAGAACAGGAGTATGCACCTCTATAGGAGAAACACCATATTCCTTGGTGTATGGTACAAAGGCAATACTACCTATTAGAATAGAACTATCGTTTTTGAGAGTCTCCTTAAAAAATATCATATCAGAGGAAGACTATCAGATTGCAAGGTTACAAGAGCTAGAAACGCTTGATGAAAAGAGACAAACTACTTTAAATAATTTGCAAGGTTAGCAAAACAGATTGAGAAGGACTTATAATAAATGAGTGTGCCCAAGGAATTTTGAAGTGGGAGATCTAGTTCTCAAGGAGTTTCAAAGGAACCTAGCCGAACGAGAAAAGCCAGGGAAGTTTGAACCTAACTAGCTAGGTCCTTTTATCATAACAAGGGTTATAGGCAATAGAGCATACAATTTGGCTACCATGGAGGGAGATCCACTCTCTGACCCTATGAACAACATGCACCTTAAACAATATTATATCTAAGGGTTAGGTTAGTTTAGGTTTTACTTTCCACATTGCAGATAATTTTATTCAAAGCGCTGCATCACATATAATTTCTTTTCCAAGCACATCATATTCACATATTTAATGGCATATAAAAACTCTGCATTAGCATATAACAACATCAATAAAACAAGGCAATTTCCCAAGCTTATGATCTGTTTGCATTCAAGAGAAATAAGGGTCATTTCCTTTTTTAGATATTCAGACATGAAGTCTTTGAGGTCCTAAGGTCATTCATTTTTGACATTACCTTGTGACGACGCTTTACTTATGGTTGGGTAGTGATTTCACTATTTGAGACTTGTTAACCCAAAATCTATCAATTGCTATATCTGAAACACATTAACAAAATCTTTAATTCATTTTAGACACCTAGTTGATCATATGACTAGTGAAAAATCTAAAAGTCTACTTTAGTGCCGCTGTAATTGTCACACCCAAGTAGGTTTCATTACTTACAAGTCAAAGCAAGAAAATATAAAAAAGAAAAAGTGCTATGCCAAATATTCATGTCAAGACAAAAGAGAAATGATATATAATTAAAATATCATGCATACAAAGTGTGACAAAAAGGTTGACTATGGGAACATGCAAGTAACTCCATCATGGTTATGAACACCTGCTGACAATGGAGCAATATTTGAGAAATTATAGTCTATAACCTTGTCAGAGCTCTAAAAGCTTGCTGGCAGCGAGGCTCTATTTAGGATGCTTTTGAAGTTAGGATAATCCATGTAGCTAGTCATATAGGATGCTAAGGATCTTTAGTGAACACAAGAGCAGGAATTAACTCATTTGCACACACATGGGCAAAAGAAGATCAAATTTTCATGAACCAATGGGGAAGTTTTTCGCGTCTCCATTTGTAAATCCTAGTCACTAAGTGTGTTAATTTGGATGTTCCAAGGGACCTTAAGGATTGATTGACTGCTTATCTACTAAATGTTTTGTACCTCCAATTCAATTGGTGTATTACAAAATGCTAAACAAACACAATCATCCTTGTTTGAATAGGAAATACATTTTCATCATGCATATTGCATTAACATAGGTCATATAAAAAATTCATTGTCTCTGCATGCATTCTGCAGATCATTATGTCACATAGGTCTGCACACTGGGGGCATAACTGGGAAAAATTCTAAAAATCGTATAAAGTCTTTAAAAAAACCCTAAAAATGAAATACGATCCTAAAAAATCAATCAAAAAAATTCAAATAGGGGAAAACATAAAATCCAAAAGCATTGGGAAAATCTTTCAAAAATTCAAAAACAGTGAAAAACATAAAATCCAAAACATTGGAAAACCCTTCAAAAATCCAAAAACTTTCAGTAAGAGTCCTGAAAAAATCAAAAACATCTGGAATATGTCCTAAAAAAATAAACCAAAAACATTCAAATATCGATCCACATAATCCAAAACATCGAAAAAGCTCTCGGAAAAGAACTAAAAATCGAAAAATCAATCAATCAAAAAACTTGCAATAAAATGTCTCGCAAGAAACAAATACCCTAGCAGATATCTAGCAAAAGCTTCACATGAAGTTAACAAAGAATACGACTATCCAGTCAAACATCTGCAATCAACTGATCAAGCTGTCTTATCAATTGTATCATGTCCATATCAAGTGATCACTATCTTGTTTTAAACGAAAGAGGATACACTCGAAATCAGACAGGTTAGTCTTAAACGGGGTTCGTAACTTTCTGAGATTAGACATTATCAACCATCACATTAAGCAACTAAGAACGAAGGCACATGGTCAGTATAGTTGCTAAATTTTGTCCAGGTCAGTCTTTATCTTTTATCATTTGGCGATAGATCACATTCCTATGCTACTTAAAGATGTCCACAAGTGACTAGAGGAGCCATGATGGGCATTATATTTTTCTTTGTTTGCTGTTTGCTATGTGAACCGATGAAGTTCTAGGGAAATTTCTCTAGTGGGTGTCTATGATAGGAGTATTCAGCTATTGAATGCCACACATACCTCGACCCCTAGTGTATTTCCCAGAATGGAGGGGTTCACTCCTTGTTTGCTACGTGTTTGTTTCTTCAATGAGATATCTTTACATCTTGGTTCCTTATACCCTGATGTGCTAAGCTCCATTATTCAATAATAAGACTCAGTGATGAATATATATTGCGCAATAAATAAATGACACAGGTTCGTGATTCAATCATTCTCATTCTCATATCATCTGTTTATTGATAGTTTGCTGATTTCTCATCTTCTTTCTAAATCATTTCCTTCTTTGACATTATTCTTTCATCAATCTCTTCTTTCTTTCATATTACTAACATTTCTTCAAGGTGCATTTAAGTTAAAAGAATATTCTGGCATTATCATACAAAAAACAAAAATGCATCCATATAATTCAAAACTGCATCCATATAATTCAAAACTACATCCATATAGTTTTAAATTGCATTTGATAAAATCATTGCATTCATAACATCATTCATAAATCATATAGAATCATATAGAAAGCATTAAACTATTGCATTCATAAAATCATTCATAAATCATATAGACATGCATCGCTTAACTCATAGCATCATGCAACATACATGGAAAACAAAGCATAATAAATTGCTGCCAAAAAAATGCATATCATATATACATAACTCAAAAATGATAATTTGTCCGAATACAATAATCATAAACAAGCCCGAAGGCTCAGATAACATGATCTAAATGTCTCAACCAACACTGCCTCTGTCAACAAGTGGATCCTGCCCACTAGATCCTGCCGCAAGATGTTGAGGTGGACCCATGATGCCACCACTGCTGGTCCTATGTGTAGAAGTCCTACTGGAACTAGAATGACCTCTAGTCGCACTAAAGCTAGGAGCTCTTTGTCCCTCAGGTATAGTGTCATACTAGAGCTGTCGATAATAAAAAGCCTCTTGTGCAGCGTAATAGAGTCTATCAGACTGTCTGCGTGCATCAGTACCTGGAGCAAAATGCTAATCATAGGTAGCCTAAATCATTTGCAACTGTCTCACTACCTCATCTCTATCCCTCTGGAGACAATCTCTCTCGGTCTCTAGTGCGCCATAGTCTATGCGGAATGCCTCCCGCTCAGTATCTCATCGTTGCCTAAGTTTGGCAACCTCGTCCTCTAGACTCTGGATCCGTGCTCTAAGAATCTACGGATCTTCATCATCCCTGTCACCACCCTGTCCTCCTCCCCCCTCTGCAACATGCACGTCCCCGTCCTCACTGCTCGATGACTCTGAAGAATCATCGTCATCTCCGCTGCTCAAAGACTTGGTGTCTTCACCAATGTCTACATCCTCATCTCCTCCCTCATCTCCTCCTCATATCCACCCTCTCCTCCTCCTCCTCCTCTCCCTTGTCATCCACCCTCCTCTCCCCCATGTCAACCCTCAGTCACTGTCTGGGATGTCGTATCTACTGTGCTGTGATCGAAATAGTCAGATTAGTTAGTGGAATAGGCCTATGTGTCGCCCACCATGCATCATACTCTGGAGTATTCCCTAGATTTGCTGCACCTGCACTCCAACCCCAAGGTAATGCCTAAAGAGCATCAAACTCGACAGCAGCAACATGTGGCTGTATGCATACACCCCAATCAGAAACCTCACAAGAAACACGAGCAAAGTACGCAATAACAACAGGTGTCACCTGCATCTCTCCAAACTGCCCAAGTACCCGTCCTGGAAGAGACATCTCAATGATCCTCTGACTCTTAATGGTCCTCCCAATAAGATATCTCCGCTGTCTATAGAAAGGCAAGTGATGTGCATCATCTACCCAACTGGGGCAATCTAAATATGGTCTCCAAATGAAATGTTGCAAGATATCAAGATGATGTTGCTAGTACAAGGTGTTACCTGAACCCCTATGTCTAATATTAGGTGTGTATTTGTACGCATAAGGATCACCAGGCTCCAAGTCAACGTGAATAACAGGTCTACAGATAGAAATGTGCTCCCATGCCCAAGTCTGGAGCAATGTCACACCACAACTGATAGATCGATATCCCAAGTATACAATGTCGTGCATCTAATAATAAACCATGGCTAAAAGACATGGACCCCAAGCATATACTTGACGATGGACAATCATATCATGGAGCACTCTGCCCCATCCAACTGGAAAACCATGACCTCATCTATCAGGAATCAACAAACCACCTACGATATTGCATAATACGATTGTCAGATCATCATAGTCCAATTGAGCCCAAGAGATATCATAAGGTTCACTGATCTATAAGTCTTGCTCCTCACACTCAAAAAGGGCACATAGTCTAGCAACGCCATCATCATGATCATAGACAATAGGAATGCACAGTATACGCCATACATCCTCTAAGGTAATGGATGCCTCACCATTAGGAAGATGGAAGGAACACGTCTCAGAATGCCATCGCCCTATCAACGTTGTAATCAAGGTCCTGTTGACCATAAATGTAAAACATAATATAGTCCAAGATGTCGAATATGTACAATCTCCTCAAGTAAATTGGCACGAAGATCAAGTCCACTAGGTCTTCTCTGTCGACAGTATAACACTCCAATATTCTCCTGCACAGAGAATATTGAAAATGTCAGATATCGGATAGCGAGATTACAAGAAATTATTAAACGCATGACAAAAAACTTCAACATACAATGAATGCGTAATGTTTAACACTTATGCGTTACATTTTACACTAATGAGTTATAGTTAATGCTTATGCATGACATTTAGCATGAATGCGTGAACAAATGAGCTAATGCGTAAACAAATTAACATATGCGTAACAACTACAACCTATGCAGTACACTTAAGCTCTTGCGGTACATTTAGAGTGAATGCGTAACACTTACTGCTAATGTGTTAAAATCGACATGTGAATGCGTGATGATTGAAAATTAGGTCTCTGGAAAAATTTCAAAAAATAAGCAAAAAACAGGCAAAAAATAAAGCAAAAATTTAGAAAAATACCATGCCGCCAGTCCCCGGAGGTCTCTGATAAGAAAGTACTCGGCCAGACAAGTGCATTCATGCTCTATAGCAAGCCATGATGATCAAATACTCGTAGGAAAGCACAAAACTCGCAAGGATTTCCAAGAACTCACTACAATGCAAATGAGCAAATGAAAAGCGAAAATCTCTATTTATAGCTCAAAATTAGGGTTTTTTTAACCACCTCGACGCCCGTGGTCCCCTCCAACTTCAAACAACTTGTAGGCTACTCAAATGATCTCGAAATTGCATGAAACTTCACACGATTGCTCATTATACTGATATCGAAAAAATGGTCTCAATTTCTGAATTTTTCGACCACCTTTTCCGAGGGGGCATATTTACACTATATAGTGATACCAAGGCATATTGGGGCAGAATTTTTCGTTGTCTTTGAAACAATGTCATTCCGACTTTGTCTCAAAGAGGGGCAAATGTAGACACCTAAAAATGTCTCATTGATCATGTACTAATTATTCGTCTAATTGATTAAATAAATTTTTAGTTATTTAATTAAGTTAATTAATCTTCTTTTTCTAAATTCACATTTCCTCATAACCTTACTAATTATTCTATTTCCTATTCTATCATCATTTAATCATTTTAAGCATTTTCTAATGTTAATTAAATATTTATTATTTAATTAATTATGATTAATTCCCCAATTTAAATAATCTTTATTATTTAAATAAATTCCATTTTTAATTTCTATCTCTATTCAATTAATCATTAACCCTCTTCTAAATATTAATTAAATATTGATTGTTTAATTAATTATGATTTAATTCCTTTAATTCAAATAATCTTTATTATTTAATTAAAATCCATTTCTAATAATTAAATAGTTTCTTTAAATTTATTAATTAACTAATTAACTAATTTATTCTTCTAATTCTAATTCTTCTAATTTCAAATACATGTGCATGATTTCAAATTGAAAATCAAAGTCAAGTTCTAAATATATTCAAATAATAAATTGAATTTAAAATAAATTCAATATTTGAATTAAATCTCATGCAAAGATTAAATTGAAAATTTAAGTCAAAGTGCAAGCACATGCTAAATTAATTAATTAATTTAATTAATTAATTAATTTAATTAATTAATTAAATCACTATCTTTCCAATCTCTATTTCTATCTTCCACTTTGTTTTTTTCCAAAAAGCTTTCAATCAATTAACTATTCCATCTATTTTAATTGATCATTTCAATTAATTGATTAATTACATCATTGCTTTAATTCTCTTCAATCATTCTTTTTCTATCTTCTAGTTAACTTTTTCTAAATAAATATTTCTTTGTCATCAATTAATTATCCTCCAATCTTTCTTTTTTATCTTTCAATTAGCTTTTTCTCAATCAGTTGACTCATTTAATCTATTCAATCTATTCAGTTCCATCTCTAAATTAGTAGTTCAACTATCAATCTTCATGTGAGCTCACCTGAATTCCACCTCTTGATCAATCTGTTCCACCTTTCAATCAATTCTCTCCAAAAATCTCTAAATTGAGCATTCAATCTCCATTTTCAATCCTCCTCTGAATCCTAGACAATTACTTTGAATCGTGAACTTTGACTCTTTGTGTCACTTGCAGGTTGCCGGCGCAATATCTGAGAGCCATCATACCACAAAGAAGAGAAGAACAATGGAAGCTATATGCGATAATGGAATAGAGAGTTTTTATTGATCATTTTACATTCCTATTTTGATTGATTGTGTTATTTCATTGTCTGTTTGTTTGAATTCTAATTAGGATAGGAATTTGTGATTTTTCCTTTCATTCCTAGTTTGCTTTACATTAGATGAATGTACACATGCGACATTTTCAATCTTTACTTTGTTAGGATTGATAAATAAGGCTCATTTCCTAACATTTGTTATATTAGTGACGTAAGTCACCATTTTGAAAAGATAATTAGGATCTTGTAACCTTACAGAAATACCAGATTATTAAACTCGTCTAGGTAGTTTTTCATGTTTGCCTATTTTTTCGTTTGATACTTTTTTTTGAAGACCTTCTTGGCACCAACCATTGTTTGAACTTGTCATAATTTGTTGCATAGCAAAAACTTGTGTATACTTTCCAAATCCAACAACCTCTAGCATAGATGATACTCTTTGACTTTCCAATATGTGTAATTTGATTCAATCACGAACCTCAATAGTTTGACATCTACATACATGTTGAAATTCTTAGGTGTAAGACATCTTCCTTGAATAATAAACCCATATTTGTCAATACTTTCCTTTGCACAATCTCATGATCCTTAAAATCTCTTGTTGAATTTGACTTTTCCTATGGTATTTCATTCAAACACCTCAGGAACATCCCTTACTTAGACATCTAAGAGCACCATAGAGTATTATCGTACAAATAATTTTGATATCTTTGCTAAGAGTAAGTTGACAAATGTTTTATTGCTATTTTCTTCCCATTCGACACCATGTCTACAAACAATACTAAATTTGTGAATTAAGATGCATAGTGGAACAACACCTCCATAGCTAGCAATACATGTATATTAGAGAACTTGAAACTGCATTCATAAGATGTAAATAATTCCCCTCTACATATTTACACTTTTTGCATGGTCTTGATTCATCAACAAAATGTTAAATAATATCTTGGAGGCTGATTACAATGTAAGATTAGTCTGAAGTGTCATGTTCAGTTAAAATCTTGGAGGCTGATTACAATGTGAGTTAAGTATGGAAATGCAGGGGAAATCATGGTTTGTAGCGATATGTGTTGGAATTCAAATGGGAGATTGTTGAGAATGTAAAGTCCAACCGTTATCTATCATTCCTTTCCACTTCTTCCCGTCTCTTCATATTTGCAGAGTTAAACGTTTGTATATAAGAATGAGTGCAGATCATGTATGGTACATCTAATAACTGTGAATTTCTCTACTTGAAAGTGGGCATACCTCTTATGATGAACCACTATAAATCTTGTGTTTCATGTCTTGATCTTGTTTATGTTTTTCATATCTCATTCTCCCTTCATTTATTTCTTCATATTTTATTAACATTTTTATGGTCCATTCACATATATGATCAGTAGCCGCCAAGAAAACATGTCTACACAATTGCCACAAACTCGAACTCGCATACAATTGTTTTTGCTTGAAAGTTCATAAAACCTTATAGCGAATCTGTTTTACGCATTTCCTGCAACTTGACAGCCCATGAAGTCATATTTCTGTGTAGCATTTTGTCAAACAGTTCTAGTGCTTTGCCATGCTCCTGCGCGTTGAATGCGTATCTTCCTGTTCATTTCCACACTGATATGCTTTGATGGACGTCCATACATGTTGCAAATCTGACAGCAATCTCCGCACTGATATGCTTTGATGGACGTCCATACCTGTTGCAAATCTTTCATTAATCCACGTTCGCGCAGGGAAGGATTAGCAAGGGTTGTCAGATTTGGCTTTACCCCTTCCAATCGCAATTGCTTGAATGTTTGTAAAGCCGATTCAAGAAATCCATTTTGTGCACGTACTGCAATCATTTATTTCCATTCCGTTAGACGACATTAATTTGAGGCACTCAGTGAAAGGCTGTCGAGTTCGGCTTTACCCCTGCCAAGTGCATTTTCTTGAAGTTTCTAAAGCCTTTTGACCAAAGCACATTTGGTCCGCAATATGCGATCATTTCATTTCATCTCCTGTGATGACATCTGCTGAGGCATTCTAACAAACAGTTCGCGTGTTTAGTCTGTGATTCCATGTTAGCATGCATACTCAGCAGGGCAATCACAAATACATCTGACAGAATTTCACTTGCTGTGTGCAAGGAAAAAGATGAAATTTGGCTTTACACCAGCCAATTGCATTTGCTTTGAAGTTTTCAAAGCTGTGTTAACAAATCAAAGATAAAACAGAATGTGCTTAGGTTGAGTTTTTCGCTGCTTCCACGAGACCATATTTCTTTAAGGTTCTTTCTTTCAAACGTTTCTACAATTCCACACTTTGCATGTATCTCTATAGGTGAAAGTCATTGTGGAGTTTGGCTTTACAAAAATCAACAGATCTACTTTGTGCACACCCTGCTATCATTGCACTTCATGAAATATCTGTTTGAGACATTTTGTCAAACAATTCATGTGCCTCGTCTGTCCTTCCACATTTCGCATATATTCCTAGAAAAATACATTTCTTTGAAACCTTCTATCAAAGAGTTTGCGTGCACACATGCTTTGTGTGTGGTTTCACATTTTGCATGTTGTCAAACAATTCAGTTACTTTTGCTTTCAAATTTCCCAGGATTATCACTAGGGTGAATGCTACCTTCCTGTTGGAGCTGCTCGACTATTTTATAGATTTCTCTATTTTTCTCAAAAGGATAGAGAGAAGATGGCTTTCTAGACTAAGAGGAATGGAATGGTCGTAGGACCTCGGAGGGGTAGGCCTTTGGATTCCTTCATAATTAGTTGAGACTTATCAAGAAGGTTGGCAAGGAGAAGAAAAAGCATGTTGAACCTCAACATAATTACATTAGGATCTTTTTTCATATGATCAGATTTGATCATCTAATCTTACCTTCAATAAATATAATGTATAAATTCTTAGTCATTATAGTGAAATTTGAATAAAAATAGGAGTAATAATTATCATTTAAGTGATTGGAGTTGAGGTTTGTAATCACTAGACACCTAATAGTGCATCTACACTACCCAAGGAAAGAAAAACCATATTAGAGGTCAATTGATAATCCCCAAGGTAATTATAAGATTATGATGTGTGAATACATAGGACATTGTTGTAGATTGGTGTATCATAATTAAAAATTACTTCAAGCATGCACATAGCAAAGTAGCTAGTTTCACAAATTTTAGTTGATAAAATATTAAGTGTTCTACCGCTATCTATCAAGACCACTAGGTTTTGCCTTTTGATATGACCAATGACCTTAATTACTTGGGGGAAATAAAACACAACCAAAACATGAATAATAATATGAGACTTAAGCATTGATTGTTATTCAAAGGAATCCAATTCTTCTTTTGCATTTGAAACTTATTCAAAATTGTTAGGTTGGATTTGATGCAATAATAGCATTTCTCTCAATACTTGTGACTCTTTTTCAATGGTCGATCAAAATTGTTAAATAGCCCCTTAGCCCATTTTTCAAATATCTTCTAAAAGAGCCCAGGAATTATGATAGTTTTAATGCCTAATTGAATGCCTCTTTTCTATATTTAAAAGATGAGATAGAAGTAGATAGTTTACACTAGGATGTAAATTTGTCCTCTACAATCCTTGCCAAGGATAAGCCATCTTAAGATAAGATATGGTTTAAACATGATAATCTCTTCCTACAGATATTATTTGAGTCCATTCATGAAACAACTACAAAAAAAGATTATCCCATACAATTATTAATGTACTTTTCTAGTTTCTCAAACTCATTTTGATATTTTTACTAGGTGACCTTGAACAAAGTTATCATTTAGAAAGGGGACCAACAAAGTCATCATTTGAATTGGGGCCAGAGTGAGTTAAGGATTCCTTGTAAATTCTAAGTGAGAAATGAGAGAGTCCCATCCAACCATTCAAACTATTAAAATACTCGTTTCTTCAAGTAAAAAGAGGTAATGGATAGATTTTGGTCCTAGGGAATTTGATAAACTATAAAATATTCATCATTCTTGCTAAAAAAACTAGTAAGATCTATATCAAATTTAAGAAAGCCTAGTTTATGGGGGGAAAGAGATCACCCTAATTAGGTTACTAAGAACTTCTTGTAGGAGTTGAAGAATAGTTTTTTTTTTTATACTTGAGAGTAGCTGGTTCATTTGGTGGTACAATTACAAGAGAGAAACTTTAAGATTTTTGAACTTTTCTTGTTTTTTCTATTGCATTTAAAGGTTAAATGATGCCTAAGTATTGGAGGTAAAATACTCATCACTTTGCTATACCCTTATACATAAGGAAAGAAGGACAACTCTTATAAGGATATTTGAAAACCCTCATCATAGGGTTTCTAACATAAAAAGAACAAAAAAGTACTTGCAAGGGGAATCTTTTGCTGAAAACATGGGTAATAGATTTAGTTCAAGTATAGTTATAACCACTTTCTACCCACCAAGATCCCTATAGTGAGGGTTGAGAGCATATGATGGATACTTAAAGATGACCCTAAATTATTTAAACAACATATAGACATTGCCCTAAAAAGAGCTTAGATACCACCTTAATAAACCTAAGAGATAATATATGTTGAACACATAGAAATATTACATAAGTGAGAGAAATAAAATGCTTTTATTATCTTCACAATGCCACTTTGGCGGGGTAACATCTAGATAGAGCATACACTCTCTTAAGTTACAATTTCATGAATAAAATTTCTATTTTGTATATATATTCTATTATGTGTAATTTTTGTATAAGAAAATTATTTGAAAAAAGGCATTAGTTTTAATATATAGAAACATTTAAAAAAAGATAACAAAGAAAACAAAAAGATAAAAGAGAATCTATATATTAGAATGCAAGGTCAAGCTCATCCTTTCCCTTGATAATTAACTCATAACTTTTTAACGTATAGTTTATTATATTCTTACAATAAATTTTAATTTTATTTATTGTTGCATACAACCTCTAAAATGTTCATTTATTTCATCAAAGAAAATTAAGACACAAATACCTAAACTTAAATAAAAAAACCATGAACCAAAATACAATAAGAAATGACCCAAACCATAAAGAAGGTTCTCCCTTAAAAGGCCCTCCTACATGAACCTATATAACATGGGCATTTTCATATGCCACACCTCGATTTTGACAATAAAGTACCAAGAAAAAAATTGTGATCCAATCATATCAAAAGAAAAATTGATTAAAAAACAAATTAATTAATTAAAACTTTAAAAAACACCTGACTATATGAAACCAGTCTCACTTTCTCTTAAAACATGAAGAAATCAACTATAACAGTATAAATTATAAATCCTTACACCACTCAATAATCAACATAAATAAAAATATACAGGGAAAATGACAATACAGCAATCATGGAGTTGGGGGTTTAGCAGAAAATGAAATCGTTATCCATTAATTCTGTAGAGTCTATTATATCAGAACATCAAAGAGGCGATTGTCTATATTTAGTTGTACACATTAAAATCAGGCTCAAAAAATCCATAAAAAAGCCTCCACATTTTGTATACATGTCTATTAGAGCACTTACAACTATAATTTCTGATAAAAATTCTCCACATCAAATTCAATTCTCCTATTGATATATTAATAATGGAAAGGAAACTGACAGAACCAAAGGGCTTAGTAAAACAACTAAGAAAGAAACATAAGGCTTTGCAAGCCTCTGTTTTGTCCGCAGGCTCCCCGAATTATATTACATCTTTCACTGCCTCTGTTTTGAGCTTGGAGACTAATGAATATTTGGGAACGAAAGGAAAACAATTCTTAAACCTTTGCACATTAAGAGAGGAAGTATTGTAAATAGGACAATATGTTACACAGTTTGCATTGTTCCAATAAGTTTGTATTGACAACGTCACAATTTCTCAAATTGCAAACACATGAATTGGAACAATTTACAAGTCAAAGAACTAGAATATAACTTAAGCTGGATTTTACAGGAAAGAAGACTAGCTTATGATGGAAGATAACCTTGAAACTACCAAACATAAAGGACTATATCTTATTAATGGAAGTTATAAACATCTAAAATGTAGAACTTTGACTATCAGATGCCAATGCTTCTGTGGGATTAGTATTGTGCAGGAGGTCTGATATGGTAGATGTTAAATTATAAGCAGCTGCACCTCCCATGAAAGATGTCTTGAGGTTCTCCAAGGCATTGGCTACATCTCTTATGGTAGGTCGCTCTCTTGGTGATTCAGCAGTGCAAAGCAAACCAACATGGATAAAAGAAAGAAGACATCTGTTGTCTTCCATGTTTTCATTTACATCTTTCAACAGCTCACTATCAACAATATCTATCAATCTGTCTGGGAAAGCCAACCTCACCCACCTTTGCAAGTTCATGTCTCCCACAAACATTTCATCACTTGGCCTCTTCCTTGTCACCATCTCTAATATTAGAATTCCATAACTATAAACATCTCCCCTGGTTGAAACACTCCCACCCAATCCGTACTCTGCAATCAATTTAATTCATGAAATGATTACAAATCTAATAAAGTAAATGATGATGTCAAGATAAAGATAAAAATGTTACCTGGGGCAATATAGCCAATGGATCCTTTGAGTGCAAATGTTGTTGTACTCAATGAATCTACGGAATTTGTAGTCGTTAAACGGGATATACCAAAATCAGTGACAAGGGCTGTCATGTTGGCATCCAAGAGCACATTGCTAGGTTTTAAATCACAGTGCACAATTTGTAGAGGGCAATCATGATGTAAATATTCCATGCCATGGGCTACATCTACAGCAATGCTCAAACACTCACTCAAGCGCGATATACGGAACTCTTGATTATCCTTGTCAGGATACAATTGTTTTTCCAAGCTCCCATTACAGGCAAATTCAAGAACTAAACCTTTCATGTCAGGATAGAAAAATGCACTTATTATTTCGACGAGGTTCCGGTGCCGAATCCTCCCTAACATTTTGCACTCTCTCTTAAAACTCTTAAGAGCTTCCTCATTTTGCATATTAAGTGTCTTGATGGCAATCACCTTACCATCCCTCAAGATGCCTTTGTAGACTGATCCAAAGTTACCCACTCCAAGCAAGTTTGACTCATCAAATCCAGACGTTGCAATGACAAGATCTTGATAGGAAAATTTTTGATACCCAAGCCTTCGGAAAATAAAGCTTGAGGGACGAACTAGTTGCCTTGAAAGTTTATGCCTCCATAGGATGCCTATAATGAAGCAGCATAATATAAATCCAATGGTTCCAACAACTGATATGACTATTTTTTTGACCAGGGAATGTTTTCCCTGGGTCAGATTTGGGCATGTAGGCAGTGAATAGCATTTCGGTCCACATAGGCCGGGGTTCCCCATAAAATATGTTACAACAGTTCTATTCGGAAACAACCCTGCTACTGGAATATGGCCTGACAATTTATTGAAAGAAATATCGATTTCTTGGAGATTTTTTAATTTGGAGAGTGAATATGGTATTGGACCTTGAAAGGCGTTGTGGGATAGATTTAGACGCTCTAATGCTGTGCAGTCTCCTAGAGAAATTGGAATGACCCCAGTAAGTTGATTTCCCGATATATCTATGGCTTGAGCCATCACAATTTTACTCATCTCCTGTGGCAACGATCCTCGTAGAGAATTGCATGAAAGGTTGAGGTAGAATTGCAGGTTTTTGAGGCTGACAATGACTTCACGAGGTATGCTTCCCCCAAGTTTATTGTGAGATAAGTCAAGGAGCTCCAACTTCTGACATCCCTCCAAACTAACAGGGATCTTCCCTGATAAATTGTTGTGATGAAGAAAAAGACGTCTTAGCTGCTGTGAGCTACAAAGAGAATCCGATATTTTTCCAGATAACTGGTTGTGACTAAGATTTAAGTATCCAAGATGTTGCATTTGACCTATCTCACTTGGAATGCTTCCTTCTAATTTGTTCCCACCCAAATGCATAAATTCCAACTCCCGAAATCTATTAATTCCAGATGGAATATTGCCGCTGAAAAGATTATTGCCTAAATGTAAGTAGGTTAAGCTTGTCAGATTGACAATCTGTTGTGGTATGCTTCCGCTTATCATGTTGTCTGATAAACCCAAGAAATTGAGATTTGAAGATAGTTTTCCTATGGATGGGGGCAATATACCAGTGAAATCATTGTTTCCCATTTCTATTTCTTGCAAGTGGGAGCAATTTGTGAGAGCAGTGAGAAAGGCCAATGTGTTACTACTGTCACTAACAAGTTGATTGCTGTGTAGGTATAGCCGGGTAAGAAGGTTCAAATTACCCAACTCAATTGGAACCGTTCCACTGAGTGCGTTTGTATCTAAAAGTAATACTTGGAGACGGGAACAATTTCCCAGGGTTCGTGGTATGATTCCTGTAAGATAATTTCCCCATAAACTAAGGAATACCAAATTGGAGAGCTTCGTACTAATTTCTAATGGAATTCTTCCAGTTAGAAGGTTTGCAGATAAATCTAATTTGTTCAATTTGGAGAGATTTAATAACACGCTGGGAATGGAGCCTGTTAAGTCGTTTTCTGGGAGGTAACTAGTCTGTGGGTGAGTCAGCTCATTTGCGGCCAACTCCAATTCAACTAACGCGGACATATTTGCGAAAGAGAGCGGAATAACACCCATAAGATTGTTTGAGCCCAAGGCAAGGTACTTCAAACTTGACAGATAACCCAGCATTGCCGGAATGCTACCCCTGAGGTAATTGTGGCTCAGCCGGAGTTTCCGCAGATGTGGGAGTCGGCCGAGTTGGGCTGGAATCAAACCCGTGAGGTAATTGTGGGAGAGATCTAGGGATCGAAGAGATGAGAGATTCCCCAGCACTGGAGAAATGGTGCCGTCTAAACTCTTTTCCGTTAAATTGATTTCACGGACAGAGTGAGAAGAGTGATCACAAATAACACCAGTCCAGTTGCAGAAGTGGTGAAGGGGATTCCAGTCGGGTAGAGAGGTGTTGTTTTTGGTAATGGCAGCAACTTTGAATTGCAAGAGTAATTGTTGTTGTTGATGATGATGAGAAGAGAGATTTTTGAGAGAATGAGGAAGAGCGGAGATTGAAAATATGGAAAGCATCACAGATAACACGAAAAGAGCAGCCATGGTAGACCAAACTACTGACAAGCAGAGGAAACACACAAGGCAAGCATTAGCCTAAAGAGTTATATATATATATATATGTCTTTTATTTTTAAAATTATATTTTGGCTACCTACCCCACCCTCTTCTTTTCTATTTGGCCTATTCTACTAACAATCATTTTATTATTTAATGGTTTGTTTGTAGACTGAAATAAATTTGAAGGGTTTATAATGGGAAATATATTGGGCTTAATAAATATCTTATGGATTACTAAACAAAAAAAATGGTGGTAGGAGTTGAGGAGGACTATCAATCACAAGGATATGGATGTGACCATAATAAGATATAGTTATTCTTACATACAATGTCATCATGTTTTAAAAATCAATGATTATTTGGTGTGTGAAATAACATTGGAAAGAAGAAAAAAAATGATAACTTGACACATCAATGGATATTGATTAGACATAATCTAAGTGTGGGAAAAAGGCATAAATATGTGAGAACATGCATGCAATCTCTTTTTAAATGTATTAGTTGTTACCAAAATTTGATAAAAAAGGTAGCCATAGTTTAATTAAATTTTAAAATAAAAAATTATTTAATAGTATAAAAGGATACAAAATAAATAAAAATGTTATTGAGAGGGTTCCAATGATAAGTGCCATGTCATGTCAAATGTATTAATCCATATTTAAATATTTTTCTCATTTTATGAGAATGTGATCCTATTTCTTTAAATCAAAGTTTTCATTATTCACCTATGCTTTTTGGTGATGTCATAGGTCTTATTCCACTTTTGTGTAGCATTGAATCAAGGTACACAAAAATGTTTTTCTTTCTTCTTCTCTTGAGGCATGAATTTATTACACAAAGATACATCCTCTTCCAAAAGGTAATATGTTTTATAATCATGGATCATTTAAATTAATTTAATAGTATAGGTCCTTTGAGTGCATGAATGGTTGCACACATAACATTCAAAATATAGGCTTTTCACTCATTCTTCCAATCCCTCCACTAAATAAATTAAATAATTAAGTAATAAATATATACATTACTTGAATTTGGTCAAGTGTAGACTCATTATAAATGTGAACATATACATGCTCAACATGATACAACAATAGTATTTAATAATGAACAAAATGACTTTATTTCTAATTACATTGAGTTGGATGCACATGCATATGGCCCTCCCATTTATAAAAAAGTCTAGAACACCTTAGAAGGTGGGATGGAAAGTTATATTTGGGTTTTCATTGTAATTTTTTTCTTATATTATTACTTTAAAACATGTGTCCAAACCTATTGAAAGTTATTGTATAGACATGTATTGTGATTCTTTCTATCTTGATGCAACCTTGCTTCCCCATCAGTAAAAACTATATAGTAGAGCATGATTTTTGAGTGGGCTAGTGCTATTTAATTGAAATTGTAAATTGAGATTATATCTCTCAATGTTGATGTGAATAAAAATATTCTTAGTGGGACGATTGGGGGTAGGGGAGTGGTTAGGAGGGTTTGTTGGTTTCTGCGGTGGCGCTTCCTCTGGGCACCCACTCTAACCACTTTGCGGAGGCTAACACTGCCCACATTGGGTTACTCATGGCTAAAAGAGAAGGCTTTAGAAAAGTCTGGTTGGAGTTTGACTCACTAAACACTGTCAACTGTCTGAATGGGCGCATAGATCCTTGATGGATGATTGCTAATCTAATCAAGGACTGCTAGGGTATAATTAATGAGCTGGAAGAATTCAAGATTTTGCACGTATACCAGGAAGGCAACAAAGCAGCGGTTCTACTGGCTAATCTAGCGGTGGGCTACGTGATGATTAAAAATGGTGGAGTAGTAGGGATTCATTCCCCAAAAAATTGTGTGAGATGGCTCGTGATGATTACACCCCTTACGTTAATCAATGATCTTTAATTATGACTTGATAGAGTTGATGGCCAGGAAACGACTCCTTTTTGGTTTCCCTAACCGAAGATCTAGAAACTTCCCATGTGACTGGACTTTCTATCTTATTGTGTGGCCCATTTTCTGCTACTATTTGGAGACTTTTCCAGTGTGGCCCATTTCTTGTGACTGCTTGGAGACTTCTTTGGTGTGGCCCATTTCCTGTTGTTCGGCGACCCAGAGCATAATGGTTGGGGACAAGAATAGGCAAGAACCATCTACTTGTTTGAAATGGAAGAAAAAAAAGGATGTGTGGCAGGAAATCATTGATGGGGGAATTGTCCCCTTCTTGGATATACTTCATGGCCCTTCTCCCCTGCTCATGGAGTCCTTTGTCAATGGGTGGAAGAAAGGGATCCCGAGGGCTTATGGTGTCGAGTATCAGCTTGATGAAACCTTGGTGGCGACAGTCATTGGTCTAGCGACAAATGGCAGAAGGTTCTATAGAGACAGGAAAACTAGGGAGGACTTGATGAACGTTTTTGACAAAGACAAGGAGCGCTCAAGAGTTAACAAGATGGCTGATGGTGGCTACAACAGGAAAGATCTTATGGCTCCCTGGGCAGACATGTCCGAGCTCATCATGAGGTATATTACGCTCGATGGCAGATATGCTAGCATCTTTTCCTATCATTTTACCATTTTGAATTATTTTAGGCATGGTAAAATCATTTATGTTCCTTTCTATCTAGCCTCCTCTTTAGAAAATAGCCTTGAAAAACATATGGAGAATTCAAACAATCATGTTCTTCATGAGGGGCTTATTGTGCTCATCATGGATCACGCTAAGACCCTTGAAGTTGTGCCCTCTCTAACTGAGAAAGGCCAACATACTAATATTCAGGATGTCTCTAACTCAGAAATGGATTTGGAGGATAGTGGGGGTGCTATTCCTTTTGATGACCCTGATTATAAGCCTGCGGAAGAAGGGGAGATGATGGCCACCCCTGAGACGTTTAGCTGTAAGAATCCTCCCAGATGGGCGGCCAACAAATATAAATCTACCAACAAACTGATTTCTAAGGTCGAGCCCCTTTCAAAAAAGAAGAAGATTGCGGCTAAGGACTATGGTTCGAAGAATTTGGATCAGGAAATTAAACTGGACATTCCAATCAATGTACTGAAGGAAAAGAAGGGGACCATGGCTAAAGAAGAGAACAATGGGATACAGAGGACTGGTAATCTGATGAACCTGGTGATGGAAGCTACCAGAAGCCAGAAGAACTACTGGAAGTGGGTGGAGAGAGAGATTGATACCCTCAAAGTGGGGGTTAAGGATATTATTGACATCTTTACTGCCTCCCCTAAGCCCAACAAAGCTGAGAAACTCATGATTATGACCCAGAAGCTCTCCCAGGATGTCGAGGTGATGAAATGCAACCACGAACAAAGAATTGAAAAGGTGGAACAATCTATGGCAGAGATAAAGAAAAACCTCAAGAACCTGGTTGACATTAGCAAAGATGCCATGAACAATAGTATTGAGGGGCTCGAAAAGATCAATGCAATGGTTGCGGAATACAAAGCCTTTCACAGTGAACCTAAGAAATATCTTGAAGGTGAAGACATGGCTGCTGGAGACACCAAAACCACTGGCCCTAGTTCCAGAACTAGAAGCAGGAGAAACAACAAGGGTACTTCCAGATTCATTATGGAGGAAATGGAGGAAATCAACAAGATTTCCATCCAAAAGAACAAAGAGCTGGTGCACTCTCTTAATTGAGTGTTTTTCTTTTGTTTTGTCTTGCTGTCTGTGTCTTTTTTGCTTTCAGGATTGTTCTGGGGTGATCCCCTTTTTTTCTAATGGTTTATGTTTGTTTGGTTGATGGCCGATATTTGTAAAACTTTTGGTTTTGGGTCCATGTAAAACCTGTTTATCTTTATCAAAAAAAAAAATTCTTAGTGGTTATTTTGGAGGTTCTATTCTAGAGAAAATATTTACTCAGTCATTGAGGATGCAAGTAATAAAGTTGAATTGCATTCAAAATATTTTTCATTTGATATCCTTCCTTAGTTTACTAATCTTAAAATGACGAGGCTCATAGTTTTTGTGTTTAAAATGATAAAAATGATTGTAAAGGTGTGCATGATTTAGCTACTTCTAGCTATGAAGCTATCAACATGAACACTTTTTTAACCTAGTTTTGAGATGCTACCTTTTATTGACATGGATTATTTTGTGCACACATTTTAACTGATTCATTGAGATTTTTTATGTTTGTGCCTTTAAGTAGATTGAGTTTCTTAGTATGTAAGGTGAAGAAGAAGAACAAATTGTTTATTAGTTTTTTAGTAACAATTTAATATATTAGGAAATAACAATGAACAAAAAATAGTGAACAAATTTGAAGGTTTTGAGTCTACATATATATAGTGCCTTAAAGATTTTAATCATGTGCAAAAATTGAGGGTTTTGATTAGAATTAGGCATTTAATTCAATCATGGACATGAATATATTAACTTATTATCGGAGTAATTAAGGTGCAAGATTTAGATGAAGTAGAGTATCTACATAATTCATTCTAGTTTCATATTACAACTACACATGGTACAAGTTAGCTTTATGTTTGGGAGAATTTATCTCTTTATGTTGAGTTACACTCAAGTCAATATATGCATCATGATATGATAAAACTTAAAGATAATTATTACCATGTGGCTGAAAATGAGAATCACTCCTACTACTTGTGGTTACCATGATCAAATGATTTTACTTTTCACCTCCAAACTGATAATAAAGTATTTGGTGATTTTTGTGTACATCCATGCAAGAATTAACTATTGTTGTATCGTAAAGATGGAGGTAGTTTTAGCTTGAGGAAAATAAACTCTTTATATTATCTTGTATTTAATAAAGGCAAGTAGTTGTATTGGCTTTTTTGTGGCCTTGCTCCTTGGGTCATTGTGCAAGGTATAACTTATAAATGGCCAATGTATTCTACTCATAGCCAAACATTTAAATTTGTGTGCTTCCATGTGACTAAATATAAGTATTGTAACATATTATACATTTTACTTGTTTTTTCATCTTGTACATATTCTTCCTTTATTTTGTGTTGGTATTTTATTGTACATATTGTCTTCCTTTTTATGTTCCCTCCCATCTTGCCCCTCTTTCATTTTTGTTTTTTTGCTAGAGATAGTTAGATTCTCCATGTTCCTATAAGAAGAAAACCTACCCAACTAGAGGCAATGTTGGTGCCCAAATTTGTAAGGCCTCAACATTCACAAAATTGATTCCCTTATTGTCCATCTTAGATAATTGATAATACAAACATTAAATTCACATTCATTTATCAAATATTTTCGTAATGTTCCTCCTTGCATTTCTCCTCTCCCTCAAATAAAAAAATTCTTAAATTTATCTAAATGTTTTCCCTCATGAACCCCCAACTAGGTTCACATAGTGATTCAGGTCTTGACTTGGAAGTAAGCCATATTTTTCCCCCAAAATTTCAAAATTTTGGGACACCTTTGGATAATGTCCCTATGTGTTCTCTCATCCTTGTCTCTGCAAATGGCCCAAAAATGTAACACTTTTCTTGGTCCTTGAAAATCCAAATCATGAAGCCACCATCATCCCTTTGCATGCCCCATTCCTAATTCTACCCCCACTCTTTATTATTCATTCACCAAAACTTGGGATTGAAAGGGATCTTCAAGCTTTGACACTTATCTTATCGTAGAAAGTTTCATTCAGTCGCCAAGTCTTGGTTCATGTTCTATTTTAGATTTCTATATCTCGTCAAGACTTTTGATTCTTACATTCTTCATTCCTTATGTTTTTTTGTCTACTAAAATGATCCTAGGTTCCTGTAGACACATAAAAATTTCCATTAAATATCCTGTTATTTAATCTCAAATTTCCAATCATTATCAAGTGGATCCATATAATATAATATTATCATTCTCTATTATCTCACAGTGTTCATTTTCTCCATTATTCCATTAAATCCATTAAATCAAAATATATTCTATTATTCATCCATTTGTAGTGTCATAAAATTGCGACCCTTGCAATTTTGGACCACATTAGGGTCTTCACATTGGTAAATTGAATCCCCAAGCCTGATCGGAGACCCCACATTCCCAAAACTGCACTTTGTCTGCCCCCGCACTACTTGAACCTGCTTCCTGCCTATCCCCCCTAGATAATTGTGTTTTTCATTTTGCAGCTTGCATGTGTGTGTGATTTATAGGCACTTCATTATGGGATGTTGGAAAAAAGTTTGAATATTTGATTCAAACAACCCATTTCCTCCATCTATAGTTCCCTATTCCTTATCTTCATTATACCCCTATTCTTGGTGATATTTCCTAATCAAGTTATTAAAATTATTAAGTACATATATCAATAAGTTCAAGTTTCCTTGAACTCTTAGGCAGTATTCAAGATGTGTCAAAAGAGTTAAAACGGTTATGAAGTTCAAGACCTCATAGAAACACCAAAATCCTAACAACAAGTAGAAGGCTTGATTACTAAATTATGAATATCGCAAATTCCATAAATTCTTAAAATTTTCAAATTTGTGACATAATAAATAAGTGAAGAAAGTAAGTGAAAATAAAAGAAAAAGAAAGCATCAAGGGTATCCATGTTGTAAAGTTAACAAGTTAACAAAATTTATGAATGTATGATAATTAAGGGAATATCTAACAATAAAAATAAAGGAAAAGTGGCTAAATTTCAAAAGTTCAATAGTTTGTGGGGTTGTGAACTATACAAAAGTGTAATGTACTCTTCTAAATTTATAAAAGTACAATGACGTGCCAAATTTTTTCCTATTCTCAATATAATGAATAAATAAAAGGAGGAGGGAATTCATTACTAGTAGGTTCGCTAGCATGTGAATTTACCAAAAGTGCAACAAGGTTTCCAACAGGCCCAAAACTATGACCAAGAAGAGAAAAGGGCTAAAGATATAAGTATGAGTTTTTGGTGATTTTGTTGGTTTGAAAACTCATTAAATATGTGAGAAGATTCATAGTAGAGTAAAAGATCAAAAGGGTATTGATAATGAGATGTGAAATTGCATAAAAGTGTGGAAAACAAAACTAGACAAACATTTACACACCATACCACCCCTACACATTGTAACTACCCTCCAAGAACCATGGATATGGTGAAAGACCCCTCATCTACCAAGAAGCCCTTATGTTTCAAGAGACAACTAGCATAAATTCATATGAGCTTCACCTAATATAAATTAAATATCCACTATGTCTCATAAGTACTTGATGCTCTGCAAAATGGACAAGGTTAGCAAATGACCAACAACATAAGAAACCAGAAAATCGTTAGTGTTAGTTAACCAAAAGCTAATCTAAACAGGCATATCAAAAGAGATGCTAAAATCATGCTAATATATCTAACAAACGAAATAAAGATAATGAGGCATCTCCAGATGCCTCTTAGCATGCTTTTAGCTCCTTCTCCCTTGTTCCTCTCCTCTCCAAGTTCCAAAATAGTGTAGCTCTCAGCAGCTTTTTGCACTATGGATGCTTATGGAGGTTTGAGATTGAAATATTGCTCTTAATATAAAATGAAAAGCTAAAATACTAGATGATAATAAAATGATTGATTTTAACCCAAAAAAAAACAAGATTTTAGTTTGCTATGCTAAATGCTCTCTAAAATGCCTATAGGTTAAATGCATATAAGTTTTCAGGATCTGGATTATGAAGAAATGGGCTCTATTTATAGGAAAAATGGAGCAATGGATGGTTGAGATTGAACAATCTCAACAAGGGTCAGGATTGAATGATTTCAAATCCATGTGAGGGCTTTCAACCCAGTCCCAGGATGACAAGTGTCAATGTGAGATAGGTTGAGAGGAGAGGGAATAAGCATTAAATGCTTGATATGACCTTGGGAGTTAAAGTCAAGGTTAGTTGAATAAATAAACTCTTTATTCAAAGAATAAAGCTTTTATCCAATGGATAAACTCTTGTGCAAATGTGAAAAGGATGAATATGGTCAAAACAATAAATGTTTGGGGAGACAAGTTTGAAATAACCATAAGTGGTTATGTAAGAGCCATAAATGGTCATATAAGAGCCATTAGTGGTTTTTGAAGACTTTGGGGGTTAATTTGTCGAACACACAAAGCATTAAATGCTTTTCAAAGACTTTTGAAGTCAATGAGAAGTGACTCCATTTTACTTAGGAATGTGACAATAATTAGGGGATGGATTTAGGCTAATTAGGAAGGGGTTAGAAGAATCTAGAAGGGGATTAGATTTTGCAAGTGGATTTGGTGGGTGAGGGAAAATAGTATTTTCTTAAAATAAAAATTCATTTATTTCAATAAATGTGTGCAAGTTGCATTTGTAGGAAAATGCAAGTGGGGGGGGGATAATGATTTAAATAAATGTTTTTATTTAATTTATTTAAAAGAGGAAAAGGGGATTTTAATTAAATAAATAGATTTTATTTATTTAATTGATTGTGAATTTGATTTAATAAATTAATAAAAATAAATTGAATAATTTGTTTAATTAATAGAAGAATGTTTGGGAATAAATTAATTAAATATTAATTTAATTAACTGATGGCTAGTAGATTTTTAATCAAATAAATAGCGAATATTTATTTAATTAAGCTGGATAGATTTGTGTGACTACATTTGCCCCTCTTTGAGATGGTGCGGTTTATTGCGTCGTTTCAAAGAAAGAAAAACTGGTGTGAAGAAATGCCCCATAAAATATAAATTTAATGAGTGGTATGCCCCCTCGAGAGATGGGCCGAATTTTTTTGAAAAATTGGGCGATCTCTCGAAAAAGAATGAGAATTGGCAGGGTGTTAGAAGAGAAGAAGTGAGCAAGACGGGTGAAAAATAGAAGAAAATGGGGGTAAAATGGAAAAATGGGGGGCTCGGGAAGTTCACGGGGACCACTACAGTGAGCGGGGGGAAGTTACGGTGATGACGAAGAGTATAAATGGGGTGAAAGGGGTGAAAACAAGATCATTTATGACCGCGACCAGTGTGAAACCAGAGCTCTGATAGTGACCTTTTGGAGGAGCGAGCAGCAGTCAGGATGCCGATACCGATTATCGAGCACAGATTTGAGCGAGTCTGACGGTTCCAGCGGCTAGACGACTACGGACCAGCGGTACGCAAATTGGAATTTTGAATTTTTACGCATTTTTTATAGGTGTTTTACTGAGTCCAAGTCGATTCGGAGCAAGAGCGCTAGAACTATGGTTTTGGCGCTTTTGCTCCATGAACTAGCGCTACTGTGCCGCAATGGCGCTATTGCCCCATTGTTTGAGTGCTTTTGAAATGTTTTAGTGCTATTATATGCAAGTTTAGGCGCTATTGATTAATAAGCGCTATTGAGGGCTTGTTTGAGCGCGATTGATCTTGATTAGCGCTACTATGTAGTTGTTTTAGCGCATTTGTAGTTTGAGCGCTATTAGATAGCTGATTGAGCGCTTTTGTTAGGGTTGTAGCGCTATTGTTAAGAAACTAGCGCTTTTGTTGGTAAAATAACACTTTTGTTTTAGGTTAAAGAGATGCCCCAGTTTGGATGAAGAAAATCTCCCGATGCCAATGATGGATGGAGGGCGATGTGAAGTGGGAGTTGTTTTGAACCATAGAATCCTGATGAGACTTAGGTCATTAGGATAAATGCCTGTTGAAGTCTAGGTGGCCATGATTGCTTACCTGTTGAGACCTAAAGATACTTGATCAAAGTATCTGTTGATAGTCTAGGTTTAAACTTAAGAAAGTTTGAAAATAAAATAACTGATGATGATTGATGAATGTCCATGTGCAGGAGGAGTTGGGCGTGTTGTAGTTACATGAGCGACATCCTACGACATAGGGGTTGCAGGATCGATTGACACAGGTGAAGATTGATTGTATTGCGGCGACAGGACTATATGAGGTGATGCAAATGCCCGTGATTCGTATGAATCACAGATTGATCATAGCATTAGCAGAGCGGTGGCACAACTAGACGTGCACCTTCCATCTGGCACAAGGGGAGATGACAGTGACCTTAGAGGATGTGTGGCGCATCCTGCGGATTCCGATTCGGGGGGAGCTGGTCACATATGACAGATCTTGGGGGACCCTTACAGTTCAGAGGATTTTTGATAAGGACGTGTTTATTGATGATGGCTCGATTGCCTGGGAGGAGATAGCGGTGTTATATGAGCCTCTTCCAGTAGTCTTATCAGGTATCGTGGGAGGACTTCTTTGTCTAGACAGGCGATCACATGGTTTGGCTGTGGGATGGGGATAGGTGATCGAGATGATGATGACCGAGGGGACTCGATTTGCGTGGGGGCCATGCATGCTGGCGCACTTCTACCAGGAGCTCCATGAGGTGGTCTATCGGGGGAGGGGTTCTTTAGCAGTGGGAGTGACGCTGCTGCATATTTGGGCCTGGGAGCACCTGCTAGTGACTCGACCAGTGAGTCTAAGATTTCGTGCAGTAGATCAGCCGTACATGTTCATGTATAGCGACATGATGAGTTAGCCCCACCTGGGGAAGTTAGAGTGGTGGCGGCGAGCATTAGACGATTTGGATGTAGTTATATGGCGACCATACTTGGAGTGTGAGCCATGGGATGACGATGCCGAGGCACTACCGTATGTGTTTATGACTCGATTCCTCATTGGGAGGACCTCGTACCATGTAGAGAGACAGGTGCCTGGGAGAGTGCTGAGACAGTTTGGACGGCAGCAGGGACTGCCCAGTGGATCAGGAGAGTATGCTTGGGTTATTCGGGAGAGGTACGCATGGGGGCCAGTGCTACTGTATGATCAGGCACTAGCAGAGTTCCGAACACTGTAGGCGAGACCGTGGGATATACGACCGAGGGTTGTGGATGCAGGAGTGTCAGATGAGTACACGCAGTACTGGGCAGCGCACCCGATCTTACAGATATCTAATCCAGCAGAGCCGATCCCGAATTTTGAGGATGAGAGGGGACGGAGACGGAGGAGGGCAGGAGGTCAAGGACCAAGGGCAAGGGGAGGAGGAGAGGGAGGAGGAGGTGGAGGAGGAGGAGGTGGAGGTGGTGGAGGAGGAGGAGGTGGAAGAGGTGGTGGGTTGGGGATGCGGAGTCAGAAGAGAGGGAGAGGTGGACTGCCTCTACAGATATCACAGGGACCATTGATACAGGGAGGAGTTTGGCTAAGTGGGAGGGGGATGGAGAGGGAGATCCCGATGGACAGAGGGGAGGGAGCTACTGGAGAGGGTGGTACAGGTTAGGCGGTGATGGATATCGAGGAGGGAGCCACTAGAGATCTTCGAGATCATATGATAGCACACTTGTAGACTCGGGTAGAGGATTTGGAGGCGGAGGTGGTAGCTAGGGATGTGTAGCTATTTGCACGGGAGTCAGAGCTAGCGGTGGTACTACGGGAGAGGGATAGTGCAGTGGAGAGATTGGCAGAGCTGCAGGAGAGAGTCCGGGTCGGAGTAGGAGCACAAGGGCCTATGGGGGAGGTGATGAGGGAGATGCGGCGAGCATAGGTGGAGATAGACTACTGGCGAGGTTTATATGAGTAGGTGGTGCCAGTTAGTCAACGAGCTCTTAGCTATTCGCAGATGCGGCAGCTAGATCAGAGCGATTGTAGAGGGTGCAGAGTAGTGGGGGTGTGATGGGTCCTCTACGGAGGGAGAGATTAGGGGATGTAGGAGTGAGTGGTGGTTCGATGAGGCCTCCACGGAGAGATGGATCAGGTGGTGCGGGTACTAGTGGTGGAGCAGGTGGAGGTGGTGGGACAACATTTGGCCAGAGTGGCATTTGAGAGAGCATTTTTTGCATATATGTATTGTATCATTGTTTATTTTTTGGACTATATCTTGGATGGCTCTTGGTAGCCGATTTTGTAGACTTCATTGTACTTTGATATATGAGATGATATATATGAGGAGATCCCATATTTTGATGATATGCAGTTGATATGTATGGATGTTTTATGCAGGATGATGAGTTATTTCTTAGATAGATTTGTGTATATGTATGCATTTGATGAGATGTTTCTTTTATGCATGTGTTTTTATGATGATGTATGATGTGGGATACTGACATATGAATGCAGGTTTATATATGTATGATTTGTTTGATTTTTGATGTAATGCTTTATGTATGTGATGCCATGATGATGATGTATGCTTATGATGATTTATGAATAGGATTTTGGTGTTTCCTATTGTAATATAATGATGAGATGATTTATGTGATGATGTTAATGCAATGGTCGAATGAATGATGTTTATGTATGGATATGCATCTAGATGTTTTTAGATGAATGTAATATGGATAAACAAAATGTAAAGTACAAATGTTTATATGATAATGCCTAAATGAATGCATATGTAAAATGGATATATATAAAATGGTATGAACCGATGTTTGGAAACAAATGGATTTATGATTCTAAACACTTAAATATGATTTTAAGGAAAAATGATAATGTGATGATACTATAACTTATGGTTTTTAATAACTACACCTTAATGCAATTAAAAAAAAGAGGATAATGAATGCAATGTGAACGAATCCTAAAATGAGCATAATAAGATACTTTTAATAAATGGATGAATGCACCTTTTAACTATAAATGAATGTATGCAATAAGAAATGATAAAGGATGATGAAATGATGATGGATAATTGACACTAAATGAATGCCTAGTAAATGATTTAAAAACAATCAAAGACAATTTGATCCCACTAATGAATCTAATTATTTATGATTGATGTAATGATGCAAATGTTTAATGAAAACTAATGTCAAAAATGAACTATATGCAATGTGAAGTTAAAAATGACATGAATGTACTTAATGCAAGATGCAACTAAATGTGATGATGATATGACCATGAGGAATGCAAGGTTTGTGAGACTTTGCATGATGCATTGATGATGTATCAGAGTACTCGATCGTGATTGTATCCAAGACCAGCTTTAATGATCACTTTTGCATATAAAAGCCTACATATGAATAAATGAATGGATGGGTGATATGCAACGGAATACTAGATATAAACATATGAGATGAAATGATGATCCATAGTGCTCTATTTTCATCATTGAGCTTTTAAAATGTTGGAAGAGAATACAAGCATCTTGACATGATGATTCAAGATGACCTGAGTATTCCTTACATGGATTTTATATAGCAAGTTAATACAAACGACTTGATATAAGGGTCAAGTCGACCAGAGTATTTGCTTGCGGAACAGACAAGGATTATCTTCATTCATGCATGACTTGGATCATCCTCCTTGATCTTATGCTGATCATATCCTGAGACAAGTGCATACCGTACTAAGAGATAAGAACCTTTATCTAGTTGGATGAGGTAGGAGGAACCAAAGGAAGAGCATTGTACCTGCAAACAAACAATATATACATAAATAATAAAGGATAAGGATCCTTGGTAATGGTTCATGTCCATATGGTCGAGGTATACGCTATAGTCAGCAAGCCGTAATGATCTATGTTTGCATTTGGCATAAGATCATGTAGCTTGGTGAACTTCCCACGTAGACACCATTAGTACATGCCCTAGAACTTCATTGGAAATAATGCGCAAAGGATACAAAATAATGCTGAAAGATCCCGATACAGATAAATGAATGATTGTACTCACAAACCAACCAAGTATTTGATAGCTTAACATATTTTTCTTTGTCAAAGAAAACGTCACTTTTGTCTTTGTTTGTTAAAGACAATTTCCGATTTGTTGATGTTGATTGTGTGGTTTGATTGGTAAATGGTCATTGTGTGAGTATTATGTCAATGTTAGTTTTGTATCTGTGCGGATGAGTATGTACAAGGTGTTGCCGTGTTTTTGTTTGATTTTCAATGGTTTTTCGATGTTTTTGGATTTTGAATTGTTTTGAATGTTTTTTTGGATTTTGTGAGACATTTTTGAATGTTTTTAGATTTTGTGAAACAGTTTTGAATGTTTTACCCAATGAATCACCAGTAATGTAGAATCCACTTCCACCAACTAGATTTAAGGGCATTGCCCCCAAGTGTAGACATGACTATGACAAAGCAGGATGCTAGATGCATGAAGTACTTTCTTTGATTACAGATCAAATAACAAGCCATGGTTTAGATGGATGGATGTGTGGATGCATGAATGTGATCACAACGAGCCTGAAAGATACTGGAGCCATTGTTTTTACGAGTGGTGCCTGTTTGCCAGGTTTTCACCATCGCACTTACCCAAGGTGCCACCAGAGTGGTTGTTCACCGTTTGGATGCATGATTTTTCTTTTCTTTTTGAATGTTTTTGTATTTCTTCAAGACATTTTTTGGAATGTTTTTGGTATTTTTTGGTATGCAAGGGAGCCTGATGCTCTGTTCAGCTTAGGTATAAAACCATTTGAGGTGCATGTTGTTGATTGGATCTGCGGGCAGTTCTCCTTCTGATGTAGCCAACTGATATGCCCCGGACCCGAATACAACAGTGACAACATATGGGCCCAGCCAGTTTGATTCAAACTTGCCCTGATGTTCTCTATTTGGTTGGTTACGAGGATTCTCTTGGAGAACAAGATCACCTATCTCAAATGTACGAGATCTAACTCGGTGATTGTAGCTTCTACTCATGCGCTGCTGATAGGCTTTGAGATGGTTGTATGCAGCTTGTCGCTTCTCATCAAGTAACTCTAAGTCTTGGAGGCGTGAGACTCTATACACTTCATCATCTATTATATTGTGCAAGGAAACCCGTAGTGATGGGATCTCGACTTCAATAGGTAAGATAGCTTTTGCACCATAGACCAATGAGTAGGGAGTTGCGCCTGTAGGGGTTTGAATGCTAGTTTGATATGCCCATAGTGTTGGATTCAATTGAACATGCCAATCATGACCGGCATCATTGATTGTCTTCTTTAGGATCCTTAATATATTTTTATTGGATGCTTTGGCCTGACCATTGCCTTGGGGGTAGTAGGGAGTGGAAAAGCGGTGTTGGATATAAAATTTCTCACAAAGTTCACGGACATCCTAATTTTTGAAAGGAAGACCATTGTCTGTGATGATGGACATGGGCACACCATACCGACAGATGATGTAGTTGAGGATGAATGAGGCGATCTACTTGCTGGTGACTTGGGTAAGTGGAACATCTTCGATCCACTTTGTGAAATACTCGGTGGCGGTAATAATGAATTTATGGCCATTGGATGAAGATGGATGAATCTTACCCACAAGGTCAAGGCCCCATTGACAAAAAGGCCATGGTGTTGTGATTGGTTGTAGTTCCTGGGCTGGTGCATGTATCAGGTCACCATGAACTTGACATTTCTTGCATTTTCTGACAAAGTAGTAGGAATCTTTTTCCATAGATGGCCAATAGTATCCATTGCGCAGGAGTTTCTTGGCTAGTGACAGACCACTCGAGTGAGTCCCGCAAATTCCTTCATGGACTTCTTCCAAAGCCTTTGTTATCTCACCTTGTTCCAGACATTGAAGGAGAGTACCATCAAGACCGCGTCGGTATAGGGTTTCAACAATAATGGTATATCGAGCAGTTTGGTGAATGAAGGTTTTATGTTGGTTATTCGATTGGTTGGGAGGAAGGGCGTGATCACGGAGATAGGTGTAGAATTAACCGTACCATGGGGATTCAGAACCGACAAGGTGACATATCATTTCGGATTCAGGGATATCATAAGTGGGAATCCAAAGCTGTTCTACCAAGAACTCATAGCGTGTTGAATTTTGTGGAAGATCTAGGAGAGATGCGATGGTAGCCATAGCGTCAGCAGCTCGATTTTGATCTCTTGGTATTTGCTCAAAAGTGATAGTAGTAAATGATGTCTTTAATTTGTCCACCATTTGCTTATATGGCATGAGTTTATCATCCTTGGTCTGATATTCATCTGTTGCTTGTTGAATGACCAGTTGGGAGTCACCATATACTTGTAGTTCTTGTAATTTCCATTGTACGGCTAACCTGAGTCCCATGATCAAGGCCTCATACTCTGCGATGTTGTTGGTGCATGGAAATGTGAGCCTGTAAGACTTCGGGATGCTGTCACCTTGAGGTGTGATAAACATAATGCCTGCCCCCGAGCCATGCCTAGTGTACGAACCATCAAAGTATAGTTTCCATGGCTGTGTTGTTGTGATCATGAATATCTCTTCGTCTGGAAAATTAGAAATGAGAGGATGATCGCCTATGAGTGGTGCATCGGCCAACTGATCTGCAATAACTTGCCCTTTGATAGCTTTACGATTGACATACTCGATGTCAAATTCACTTAGAATCATCACCCATTTGGCCAAGCGACCTGTCAATGCTGCTTTGCTGAGTAAATACTTGAGTGGATCAATCTTTGCAATGAGTTGTACTTTGTGTGTTAACAGACAGTGCCTCAATTTAGTGGCTGCTAAGATTACTGCTAGGCAAGCTCGCTCAATAGGCATGTAATTGAGTTCATAGCCCACCAGTGTGCGAGAGATGCAGTAAACAACACACTCTTTTCCTTTTGCATTATGTTGTGCCAGTAGTACACACAATGCTATACTTGTTGCTGAGATATATAATAACGGTCTACTTGGATCTGGTGGCATCAGAAATGGCGGATTCATGAGATAGTCTTTAAGTGTTTGAAATGCTTGCTGGCATCGGGCATCCCACTGAAAGCGGATGTTCTTGTGTAGCAGGTGTGTGAATGGGTGACACTTATCAGCCAATTGTGCAATGAATCTTCGGATGGATTGAAGCCGTCCTTGTAATGTCCTTAGCTGACTGATATTCTTTGGAGGTGGCATGTCCATGATTGCTTTTACCTTTGCTGGGTCGACCTCAATACCTTTGTTTGAGACAATGTATCCTAGAAGCTTCCCGGAGGTTACTCCAAAGACACATTTCTTTGAGTTGAGCCGAACATGGTATTGTTCCAGTCTACCAAATATTTTATCTAAGACGTGGAGATGCCCTTCTCTGGTGAGTGATTTTGCTAGTAAGTCATCCACATAATCTTCCATCATAGTATGCATCATGTCATGGAAGATGGTGGTCATTGCTCTTTGATAGGTTGCTCCTGCATTTTTGAGACCGAAAGGCATTACATTCTAGCAATATGTGCCCCATGGACAGGTGAAGGCTGTCTTATGTTGATCTTCTGGTGCGATCTTTATCTGATTATATCCTGAAAAACCATCCATGAGTGAAAGCATGACATGTCCTGCTGTCAGATCCACTATGATGTCGATATTTGGAAGGGGGAAGTCATCTTTAGGACAGGCTTTATTCAGATCTCTGAAGTCAGTACAAATACAGATGCCCCCTTTTGGTTTGCCGACAGGAACAATGTTGGATATCCATTCTGCATAATCAATTGGTCTAATGAAACCAACATCTAGGAGTTTCTTGAGTTCTGTTTTGACTAGCACTACAATTTGAGGATGCATCTTATGAAGCTTCTGCTTGACAAGTTTGGCTCCTTCTGCTACGGTGAGGTGATGCATGACTAAATCAGGATCAAGCCCAGGCATGTCTGCATATGACCATGCAAAGTTGATCTGACGCTGTTGAAAGAATTCTATAAATTTAGGCTGTTCCTCTGGAGTGAGAAGAGATGCCAAATGTATGAGATGAGGATTTTCAGGAGTCCCCACATTGTATTCTTTGGTTTCCTCGATGAGAATCGTTGATCGTTCCTGTTGTGCATTAGTAGGGAGAATGTCAAACCCTTCATCCTCAGGCACCTCAGAGAGGTTTTCACCATTGGATACGCTCTTTCTTTTTACTTTTGTTAGGTCAAACAGTGCCATAGTGTGGTTTTCACTGGAAGATCCATGTTTTATTGTTATATTTTTGCAGCTGAAAGGTTTGGCATCCACCCCGAAGTATGCTGTGCTTTTAAGTTCAATGGCGAATCCAGCTTTGTGATCCCCGCTTGGTAGGTTATCCCTTAATTCCAAAAAGTCAATGATGGCCTCATCGTTTTGGAAGAAGTCAAGACATGGGGGATTTGGTTGGTTCCATTTGATGAGTTCAGAATGGATAATGGGCATTACTTCATCGATTAGGTTAAGTTCGTTAGAGGTATCAGTGAGGGTTAAGACGTTATGGTGAAGGTCATTGATGGTACTCTCCCTATCAGAATCAGGCGTAGGATGAGACGTAGGGTCTGTGGAAGATGTTTCCAGCTCAGGAACCCAAGAAGTCTTTATTTGTGCTTCTCCATAAATAGGGATGTCTTTGTGTGATGGAGTTAGTGATGTGTCTTCCTCATCTAAAGTATTAAGCTGTACAGAATCAAATTCCCACTCATGTGAGTCGGTCTTTGAGTCACTTTCCAGCATCTGATTACTATACCATACTGGGATGTCCTTTGAGTTAAATACTGCAGGTGTGATTGGTTGATGTACCTTTGTAGATGAAATGATCGGTGCTGCAGGAAGGTCGATGGGGAGTAAGGAATCCAATACGGGGAGTATCGATAGTGTTGACTCAGTTGCTTCTGCTGGAACTGCTGGTGCCATAGATGCTGTTGTGAGCTTTGATACAGTTGCTGCTGCTATTGGTACTATGGATGTAATGGCTGCTACGGATGGGATTATTGGTTTGATTGGTGGGATGATTGGTATTGTAGATGGTGGTGTTGGGATTTTGAGCTTCGGTGGGGCAGTTGTGATGGTGCTTGATGCTGCTTTGATAATGAAAGGTGTCCTTTTTGCAGTAGGCTGACATAATGGTTTGCTGGGTTTTCCTTTGAATTTGAGTTTAGGAAAGATCTCTTTTTCAAAGCCTAGGCCTGTATTACCTTTGGGATTCAATTTTGGCAGCAGGGATTCATATCGTCCTTGTTTGCAATATCCCAAAGCACTCTGACCATCATACCCCATTCTTTGCATAATGAGGAGACCTTTGCCATACTGATCCGTAGGAAGTTTAACTTTCAGTATATCAGTGGTGATGGGATCTTTATAGATCCATTCCGCCAAGTCCTCATCTTGGGTTTCTTCTTCTTGACTCTTTCCAAGGATGAATGGCATCAAAGCACATGCAGGCGTGTTTAGTGGTTGCTGGAGTAACTATTGTGGTTTACCATGTGTTTGAGGAGAAGTGGGAATTTGTCCCACACAAAAGAGTTGACTTAAGTTGTATTCCCCAGGACCTTCCTCTGCTATCTTCATTTTAAGCTTTTCTTGCTTTGGTATAGTGGTGTTCGAACTGGCAAGAGAGGTGGGACTTATATATGATGTGGAGGAAATGGCTTCTCTATTATTAGGAACGGTAATCTCTGGTTGATGGCTGATATTATGGCAATATGCAAAGGGATTTGCATCGCCCAGGATTGTGATCTCTACACCGTTATGTGGGAACTTGATACATTGATGGTAGGTAGATGGAACGGCTTGCATGGCATGTATCCAAGGTCTTCCTAACAATAGATTGTATGGCAGAGGAAGGTCCAAAACCTGACAGATGATGTGCTTTACCACAGGGCCCACTCAGATTAGTAGTACCACAACTCCTTTGGAGGAACGCTCCGCATTGTCATAGGCTTTGATTGTGATCTTCTTACGAGGATCCACTGATTCTATTGCATATCCCAATGCTGTGACCAACTGTAGTGTAAAAATATTCAGGCTTGCTCCATTATCGATCAAGACTCGCTTGATCCTATGCTGGTTGATAAAGCCTTCAATGTGTAGCGAAGCATTATGAGGTTGTTGGAAGGAAGAGTTGTCACTTTCGGAAAAAGTGAGACAAGGTGATGACTTTAGACTTCCAACCATGGCTTGAAATTGGTCTGTATTCAGATTTGTAGGGACTGACGCCTCTTGGAGTGCTTGATCCAAGATAGTTTTATGGGATGGTGATAGGCGTAATAGCTCTACAATGGATATAAGCGCAGGGGTTTTGTCTAATTGTTCCACAAGATTGTACTGCTTTGGGATGGAGGTGGTGCCCTGTGGAGCTGCCTTTATGTTGACCTTACCACGACGTGTAACAACATTGCAATTTGAGTTGGGATTCTTGAAGGTTATAGTTGCAACTTGTTCACTGGCATCATACAGATGATTTATAGTGTAATTATATGCAGCCTATGTATAATCAGTGGTATCAGTGCCTCGCCTGGAAGTGGAAGGACCCCTTTGATCTTGTGATGGAAGTGGATTTTTGAACATCAGATGATCATTATTGGTTGTTTTTGGATCATGTCCTTCAATTTCAATTTCTCCTCGGTCAATAAGATCCTGAATAAGATCTTTTAATCGGTGACAATTAATTGTCTTGTGTCCTCTTCCTTGGTGGAAATCACAGTGTTCAGTATCTCTCCACCATGCAGGTTTGACCTGAGGCTCATAGTTTGATGTTTTAGGGAGAGTGACCAAATTTTGAGAAATGAGTTGTCGCAATACTGTTTCAATGGGTTCCCCTAAGGGAGTGTATGTGCGTTTCTATTTTTGCTGATGAGGTCTTGGTTCATCATGAGATGTGATGCGACCTTGATTGGAAGGAACATTTGTGTTGTTTTGAGGTGGAGGATTTTGTCCTGCAAACCGAACCACAGGTTGTGTAGTTTGTATAGTCCTGGCATCCACAACCCCATCGTTGACAATATTCTTGTTTTTATTCCAGAAGCTTGGTTTATCGCTATTGAAGCGTGGGCAAGGACCATCCTTTGGTTCATTATAGATTTTGATGAGTCCTTTCTTAATGAGGGCCCGTTCACATTTCAAACCCTTGGTGATCATATCATTAAAAAAGTCTGTGTCTTTGACATCCAGGTGAAATTCCATTTCTTCGTTTAAGTTGGAAATGAATATTTCCACTAGCTCTCATTCAGGTAACTGAAGAGAACGTATGCTAGACATTTGGCGCCATCATTGCAGGAATACTGAGAATAGTTCACTTGGTTTTTGTTTGGTGTTGCACAGATCAGCCATGGTGATGTCGCGTTCAATATTATGGGAGTAATGAGCGAGGAATTTCTGGATAAGTTCCTCAAATGTTCTAATGCCACCTGATAGTTGGGAAAACCATGATGTGGTTGTTCCTCCCAAGCTTTGGGGAAAAAGGCGCATTAGGTATGTGTCTTCATATGCCACTTCGAGGCAAGTGGAATGAAATTCTCTGACATGATCGCGGGGATCTCCCTTTCCTCTATATTTTTGGAATTTGGGTGTTTTGAATCCTCGTGGAAAGGGTGGCATATAAAGATTTCTATCAAAAGGATAAGGATAGATGTCATTGAGTGAGAATTGGTTAGTTTTGACACCACTATGAAGTTGTTGGGCGAGATTCTCGACTTGTTGCCATAACATCTCCATTTCAGTTGGAGGAGGAGGTGGTGGGTTACCTCGGGGAATTTTATATCTAATGGGATCTCTACCTCTTTCCTCTTCATGGTGACTTTGTCTTTCTGATGCTTGTCTTAATTGGGCAAGATCAAAGTCAGAGGGGAGTTTGACTCCTTCTTGAGTGAGCTTTAAGAAGTGAGCATCCACATTGCTCCTGAGTATCTCGTCGAACAGTCTGTTAAAGAGAGGGTTATGCTGAGCCCTTTCTATTGTTGCAGGAGTAGGAGTACTTGGGTTTTCATCGTTTTCATTTCCTCCAAGTGCTTCTTGAAATTCATTGAGATTTTCCTCTTCTTCTTCTTCCATTTCTATTTCTCGTTGCCTTGACTGTGATCGGGTTTGGGCCATTTTGTTTTACAAGCTTTTGTTGAAGTTGTGTGAAAATGATGATGAGTTGTTTGATGAAATGAAAGATTGATGGTTGGTGAATTGCGTTGCACGTGAATCTCTAGCACTTTTAAGGTGGATGTAACCAAAATTCCTTCTTTGAATTGCTTGTTTGTTTGATAAGATTTGATGTGATAAGGTGTAGAGAAATCTGAGATGTGTTACAGACTGAACTACCTAGTAATGAGAGGATTCACTCATGAACTAGTTTTAACCTGCGTAGATGTGTCTCTTAGGATGAGCTTATCCTAGATGTAGAAACAATCTAAAAAGTGATGTGATGTTTTTTTTTTTTTTTTTGATTCAAGCAATATCTAAAAGAGAACTTGGGTCAAGAACCTCTTAATGTTTTGAGAGTTGGAACGAATTGATGATGAAGTGATGATGTATGAATAAGATAATGGATGAAAAATGTTTTCAACTTCAATAAAAACTTTGTGTTACAAATGGGACAAACTCTACCTCTTCCCTTTTGGGTGTTGGTGGTATTTCTCGAGCTGTGTTGTAGGTGATACAAACGTTTGGGAAAAAGTTGGGATTAATCTTACCTCCTTGGTTTTTGTGGTAACTTAGAGCTCTATATTGCATAAAAGCTCTGCGGTTCAATGATTCTGAATCAAATTTGTTTTTTTTTCCTTGAAGGTAGAAGTGCATGTGACGTAGAAAGACTCTATGTGAGACAAAGATTTGTCTATTTATATAGAAGAATCTCCTCCTTTTGATCAAAGCCTTTGAGCTTAATGGTCTTCTTTTCAAGTTGATATTCTGATGACGCTTCTTCTTTCGCAAGATGTGAAGAATGGTCATAAAATTTGACTTTTTTGTTGTTTGCACTTTGTTTTTGATATGTTTGGTTGGATGAATACTTTGTTTTTTGGAAGTGATTTTCTGATTTTTCTTTGACAAGAAAACAAAGCAAGCACACAAACACAAGAATGTTGCCTAAAAGGCACAAATGAGTATGGGTCTAGATCAACCCAATCCTTGAACTTGTATATGACCCTTCCTTTAGATGTATTTTTAAGGTGTATTTCCAAAGCCTGAAGTTGGCTCAATTTGCACTTGGTCTTTAAAACAAACACACTTCAAACACTTTTTATCCCTAAGGTCAAATGGCCAGTTGTGATAGATTTAGCCCACATCTTGATATTTCTTCGACTTTGGTACTACATACCTTATGAATCCCGCCATGGCAGGTAAGGATGTGATATACTAAGTCTTGCACGAGCATAACAAATAGATGATCCCTATGATGGGGGAGTCACCACTTTTATCAAGTCACAAGTGACTTTTCAAAAAGCTATGTTTCTATTCAAGGAAATATGTATGGTGAGTATCTTGGGAGCAAAACCATCTATGCTCTTGCACTAAATTATATCGCAAATATCCTCAATCAATAGAATGGGTGGGCTACTACTTAAAGTTGTTTAGTCATGTTCGATGTTTTTGGACATAAGTTCATTCCACAGTGAGTCACTTAAGAGCCTTGTAACTGGTGGTGGGGCCCATTTGTCCTTTCGTCCAGTTACACTATAGGAACAGCTATACCCAGGGCTACAACTTTTGTTCTCACTTGATTTCTATAGCGGCTCGAAGGATTTACCACGTGAGGTCGTTCCCAAGAGTGATGTGTCTCTTGGCAGGCCTCTCTTAAAAAGATAAAATTTTTGAGTGTTACTAACACTTTTCTCTTGCACCTAGGACCACGAAAGCCAAGGGAGAGGATAGTGTGTGTTAGAAGTAGGACCACTCGACCGACTTTTTTGCACAAGTGTGCCAAGCAGAAAAACACTTGTTCTTTTTAATCTACCATTGCAATGTGATCTAACTATTTGGAGATGTTGCTCCAATAGCCATGGTGTTCTTTTTAACTTCAAAGGCAAAATATTTTGTAAACTAGGAACTTTGAAAATCCTAGTCAACTGAATTGAAAACATGTCTTGCTTGAAGTAAAATTGTTTTTGAGCTTGAAGGAAAGATGGCTTGTTCTTTTTAGATTGCCCAAAACAAAGTGTTGATTGTAAATTTCTTTAAGTTGATGTAAGATTGTTTTGTTGATTTTAAGCACCAAAACGAAGTTTGTTTCCTAACTTGCAAGAAATAAAGTTGTTTTGTATAAGTTTGTGGTTCTTTTTACCTTGGACCAATGAAATTCTTTTTAAGAGCCCAAACAAACGTGTGATTCTTTTTTTTTAAAGCCCAAATTTGAAATGTGAAGTTAATTTTCAACCAAAATAAAAAGTGAATTCATTTTAAAACCAACTTCGAAAACAAGTTAGTAAAAAAAATAAATCTACCTTTTAATCTAATTTAAACCTGCACAAAAGAGAAAAATAGTTAGTAAAATCCGCCTATTCGGTGGGCTTCTACAAGCAAAATTTTTTTGGTTTTTTTTTTGGTTACAAGGTGATTTGTACAATGTTCTATTACAATAGCACTAGTCTGTGTTTGAACAAAAGTGCTATTTAACACAAATGCGCTAAAAGAAAGGGAAAGACAAAGAAGGTAAAAGCACTGAAACAGGGTGAATAGCGCCAAAACAATGTCAAACGCGCCAAAATAGTGTCAAAAGCGCTGAACTTGATACAATAGCACTATTGTAAGAACAATAGTGCTAGAACAACAAGTATCAATAGCGTTGGAATGAGTTCAATAGCGCCAAAGCGCAACCTGTGTGATATTTTCAACATTCAAACATGTTATTGGTTAAAAAAAATGATCTTTTTGGTGTTTGGATTCACGTCAGGTTCACCAAATGATGCTCTGCAAAATGGACAAGGTTAGCAAATGACCAACAACACAAGAAACCAGAAAATCGTTAGTGTTAGTTAACCAAAAGCTAATCTAAACAGGCATATCAAAAGAGATGCTAAAATCATGCTAATATATCTAACAAACGAAACAAAGATAATGAGGCATCTCCAAATGTCTCTTAGCATGCTCTTAGCTCCTTCTCCCTTGTTCCTCTCCTCTCCAAGTTCCAAAATAGTGTAGCTCTCAGCAGCTTTTTGCACTATGGATGCTTATGGAGGTTTGAGATTGAAATATTGCTCTTAATGTAAAATGAAAAGCTAAAATACTAGATGATAATAAAATGATTGATTTTAACCCAAAAACAACAAGATTTTAGTTTGCTATGCTAAATGCTCTCTAAAATGCCTATAGGTTAAATGCATATAAGTTTTCAGGATCTGGATTATGAAGAAATGGGCTCTATTTATAGGAAAAATGGAGCAATGGATGGTTGAGATTGAGCAATCTCAACAAGGGCCAGGATTGAATGATTTCAAATCCATGTGAGGGCTTTCAACCCAATCCCAGGATGACAAGTGTCAATGTGAGATAGGTTGAGAGGAGAGGGAATAAGCATTAAATGCTTGATATGACCTTGGGAGTTAAAGTCAAGGTTAGTTGAATAAATAAACTCTTTATTCAAGGAATAAAGCTTTTATCCAATGGATAAACTCTTGTGCAAATGTGAAAAGGATGAATATGGTCAAAACAATAAATGTTTGGGGAGACAAGTTTGAAATAACCATAAATGGTTATGTAAGAGCCATAAATGGTCATATAAGAGCCATTAGTGGTTTTTGAAGACTTTGGGGGTTAATTTGTTGAACACACAAAGAATTAAATGCTTTTCAAAGACTTCTGAAGTCTTTGAGAAGTGACTCCATTTTGCTTAGGAATGTGACAATAATTAGGGGATAGATTTAGGCTAATTAGGAAGGGGTTAGAAGAATCTAGAAGGGGATTAGATTTTGCAAGTGGATTTGGTGGGTGAGGGAAAATAGGATTTTATTAAAATAAAAATTCATTTATTTCAATAAATGTGTGTAAGTTGCATTTGTAGGAAAATGCAAGTGGGGGGGGGGGATAATGATTTAAATAAATGTTTTTATTTAATTTATTTAAAAGAGGAAAAGGGGATTTTAATTAAATAAATAGATTTTATTTATTTAATTGATTGTGAATTTGATTTAATGAATTAATAAAAATAAATTGAATAATTTATTTAATTAATAGAAGAATGTTTGGGAATAAATTAATTAAATATTAATTTGATTAACTAATGGCTAGTGGATTTTTAATAAAATAAATAGCGAATATTTATTTGATTAAGCTGGACAGATTTGTGTGACTACAGTACTTATAAGGATGTTTAAAGCACTATTTCAGACATAAATAAGGGTAAATGCACCCATATATAGGTGTTTCTATAGATGCACCCATCAATAGGTTTCAACTAAGAAAATAATTTTACACCTCTCTTTAAGGGTATCATGGGCCAAAAGGGTCTTCATTTTTTATAAGATTGAAAAAGGATGAAGGCTAGGGGACATAACAAAGGACAAAATTAGCTCAATGGAACCTACAAGTTTTCAATTTTTAGCTATGGTTAGAACATTCTAATATTTTAATGTTTTAATTTGATCAAATATTTGTAGTAACTATGTAATCTTCGAAGAGTGAATGATTAAAGGAAAAATCCTATAATTGAGTGTCTCCCTATGCATTTTTCGATGTCTATTGATTAGCTAGATAGCCATATGACTATTAAATCTTTACAAATATTTTTTAGAGTATTTTTTTAGAAAAAATAATGAAATTTATGGGTATGTTTAAGTATAGCTAAGTAGACTCATTTAATTTCTAGAAATATTTGTCATTTTTGTGAATGTGTTTGTAGAGCCTATCTTGCTTGAGTATTTTTTCAAATATATCTTTGTGATATCATTAAGGCGTCACTATTGTTTTGAAGTTGCTACAAACTTGTGTATGCATTCGACAACTTTGTTGCTCACAACTGAATATAGGCATTGGTTTTCTACATTCCATATATTGGTTTGCTATATTCCATTTATCCTCATCATTTCATAATACATCAAAGTAATTAATCATAAATATTATCTAATTTGTTTATTTGTTACTTTCGTAGATTTATGGATTTGAGGCAGACAACAAAAATTACCAACAAAATGACACCATTATCAAGAGTGATTTAAATATTTAAAAATTATTGGCATTAGTTGATAGGCTAGGAAGATATAATTATTCTTGGGTTATAATAGAATTGTATACTTTATATTTGGGTTGAAACTGGAACTATTTTATTTCTTTGAATTTCAAATGTGGTTCAATAATTCCCTTATTTTATTTCATGAGATGGTATTGTTTTTTATAAACATATTATTTAACCTTTCTTAGGTTTATTAAGACTGCTTAATAAGGGGAGATATGACTAAATACATAAGATACATGTGTCACTCTCTACCACACATAGGTAGTTGAAAGTTACACCCTCTTTTATCTTGTTATGCTTGATGAACACTATCAAATGCTCAGAGGGGGGTGAATCAACATATACTAAAATTTGATCAAATTATAACGTTTATTCCATAACATCATTCATGACACATGCATGCAATTAAATAACTTAAACAACAAGAGCATCCACACAAGAACACCAATATTTATGTGGAAAACTAAAATTGGAAAAAAACACAGTGAGAATTATACTCACAATATATGGATGAAGATTATTTTACAGATATTTAGGCTATAGTCTAGGGAGCTTACTGTTGGCAATATGCTTGATATCATTAAGTGTTGTCATTTACATGGAGACTATCCTAATTAGATCTATCCCCGTTAGTCTTGGTGATCATCTTGGCTTTGGCTGTGTTTCCGATATGGTATGATTAGATCTCTGGAATCGGTTTTGGATGCTTTATTCTAGTGGTTTCATGATTTGGTCATTGCTTTTGGTATCTATCGGCTACCAACTTTCTTTTTTCTTTACCGGCTTCTGGCGTTCGCAGTTAGCTTTACCAGTATGCATTATTTGGTGACTTCATCTATGGATTTCGAGTCTGGCTTATGAATTTGGTCTTTATCATGCTTTTGATGTTTCTTGATCATATCTTTAGTGTTTGACGACTTTGCATTGGATGGCGTGCTGATAAGGTGGTCCTATTTGGATTCAGTTAAACTTTCACTGAGGGTTTCTACTTGCAAGTGAAGCGTGTTGGATTTTGGTGTTGGCAGAATTCCTAGCAAATTTAATTGTTTGGTTATTTTATATTGTAAATCATAATATTGGTCCGGTGATATCATGTGATGTAATATTTTTAATTTTGGGTTTATGGGTTTAGGGTTTATCCGACCTTGTCAATAAGGTTGATGATCTATATTTATAGGTGATTTATTGATGAAATTTTCATGCAATGGTTATGATTGGTTAAGTTTGTATTATTAGAGATTGGTTTATGAGCAAATAAGGTCATATCATTCAGAGAAGGTTTAAGGAAGGTTTTATTGCAGGGAAAACCTCAGTGCTTAACCAAAAATGTATCAGGCATTTGTAGATGCTACTTTCATAGTTCATTGTATTCCGGATTGTAGTCTGATGATTTTGTAAGTCAACAAGTGGTGCAGGAGCACCTAGCTCATTCTTAGCTTCTTTTTCATCTCAAGTTTGATTTGTGTTATTTTAAGTTGGAAAGTTGTTTAGCATTCTTTTTGAAGTTTTTCTAGATTTTTTGGATGAGTTTTGAACTCATTGTGTGGTTTTGGTTTCCTATTTTCAACTTTTGCTCAAAATTGCCAGTTTTGGTGTTGCTTGGCAAAATGTTGTAAAAAGTATGTTTTTAGTGTGTTTTTGTTTTTGAAAGTTTTTAGACATGTTTTATGTTTTGATTTAAGGTATAAGAAGTGTTTTTAGATGATGGTTAGTTTTGGAGGTCAATCTTGCATTTTCTAGGCACCAAAAGTTGTCATTTAGGCATCAAAATGTCAAAATTAAGTGCCTTTGGACATGTACCTTTCTGTATAGGAGGTTAACCAACTTGGAGAGGTATTTAAACTCCTTTTTTAACTTTTGTAAGGGTTGATCATTCAAAGTTATGAGAAGTTTTGCAAACTTGCACTAGTTTTTACTTGGTTTTCTCTAGTTTTTGGCTCCATGTGAACACCAGTCCGTACACTTGTTGTACTTGTCTGTACTGTTCTTGTATTTTCTGATTCTAACATGTTTTCCTAAACTTTTCCCTTTGGTGGCATTAAATTTGATTAAGTTTTGAAGTTGTAGCAAAATTGTTTTGATTTCACAGTTTCACTACCCAGTCTAGGAATTTGGGCAAGAATGCTTGACCAACTTGGTTTCTTGGAGTCTTAAAGTGTTCATGGCTTCTCAAGAACCAATTGGTCAATTTGTAAATTATGTAAATATGAGTTTTAGTTTCAAGAGTGCAGGTACAAGGTGTTTTGTGGCCATGGAGCCCTAGGCAAGTAAGCCATTTGGCTAGGGTCTTTGCACAAGTATGATGCTTTGCTCTCCCATAGAATTTGCATCCTTTTGGTGAATAGACATATGTGTTGTCTAAGTGTTGTGAGAAAGAAAAGAGACTTCCTAAGTCTGGAAGAGGAAGGTTATATGTTTCAGTTTCATGAATTGTAAGCCAAAATAGTGAGTCACTGTTTGGTAGTTGTTTTTCTTTCCTAGTTTGCTCTCCACCATTCATTGGTGTTAAAACCTCTGTCCATACTTTGTTTGCTTATAAAAAAGTACAAGAAAGGAGTAAGCCCTGCTCTTGGGTAATGTAAAAGCCAAGATCAAACAATGATCTCCTTAGGCAAAAAAAATAAAATGTAAAACGCCCAGCAGGCTACCACAGTCAAGTATGACTAATTTTTGCATATTGTTGAAGTTGTAAATGGATTTTCTCCTCTTCAAATTGCAGGTATGAAGGACTTCATGTATGAAGAAGATAGATAATTTCTTATAGAGCACAAACAAACCTTCAAATATGTGTTTTAACATTGCAAAGTGCAGGTCCAAAATGGAAAAATAGTGAAAAGAGGAAAAGTGCAGTCCCATTTACTTGACAGTGAACTATTTACCATTTGTACTTGCCTAATGCCTTTTGTGCAGGGAAAATTGGATTCCTTCTTTTCTCTAATGTCGTTTATGTTCATATGCTTCTGTTATAATTGGAATTTTGCAAAAAAAAAGTGCTTGTGGAAGGCAAAAGTGTAAAATTGTCAAATGTTGCATTTCCTTTGTATGCATATCATGAAAATCTTGGTCTTCACTTTGTGAGGTTTAAAATTTTTTGGTTATGGTCTTGTTAGCCAACAAAAAGGTAGAAATAGGTGTCTTTGAATCATTTTGAGGTTCCCAAGCTTGAAATGTGGTTTTTGACAACAAACCCTTCCAAAACCCTCCTTTTATGCCCATTTTTGGGACAGTCATGGAGAAGGACTTAGGGACCCCCAAACTTGATGAATCTTCAAGAACTCCCAAAAGGGTATCCAAAAATATAAACCTTTCAATCTGGAATTCCATCACTTGAACAGGGTGAGCACAAAACCCCAAAAGGAGGGCTAATTGCTTGTAGCCTTTTTAGGCCTAAAAATTGAATTTTGGTCAAATCGGGTACACGAATGGTGAATGAAAAGCACAAAAGACATCAATGCCAGTTGAAACAAGTTGTCCTCACATGAATTTGATACCTTTTGTGGGACAGACCCCAAGAACATAGTTTTAGCAAGCCAGAGTGGTTATGGGGTTGAAGCCTTTCAGCATACAAGAGGTCTTGACTTAGGGAGGTGAAACAAGAGGAAGTTTGAGATGGTCTATGAACCTTTGCACTCTGATTACAGAAAAAAATCCTTGAAAACAGTAAGGTCCTATACTTAGTGAACATATAAGTCACTTGAGCATTCCACTTGCACTGCCTCCCTATCAACGAGACTTCCCTTTGTGATGAGCAGTGCACTCTAGGTTGTTGGCCTTTCGGCATGTGCAAACCCCTTTGTAATCATTCACAATAATACTATAGAGTATTCATATAATAGTGGGTAGGGTTTCCCACCATGGTTTTTCCATTTTTGGGTTTTCCACATCAAAATATTGGTGCTATGTGTGTTGTGCTTTCATGTTATATCCTTCATTAAGTTGTGCTCCGGTTTAAGGTTTATAATTAAATTGATTGTTATTACTATTAGTAAACTGATTCACCCCCCCTCTTAGCTTACTCATGGTATTATCCCATTCGAACAATTGTTATCAGAGAAATGTATGCTCTACAGAAGCTTAACCGCTTGAGGAGATCCGATGGCATTGGCATCTAGTTCTACATTAAATCCTTATTGGAAAGAGAGTCCCGGATTTGATGGTACAAATTACAAGATATGGAAGGAGCAGATGAAGATTCATCATAGATGTCTTGGAACAAAAGTTTGGGAGATAGTGGAGAAAGGATATATACCTCATGATCCTAATTATAGTATACTGACACCTGCTGATGAATAGAAGAGAGCTCAAAATGATGTAAGAGAAAAATAAGCTTTGATGAGCGCCCTATCTGATGAAAAGCTACTGAATGTCATAGAATTGGAGAATGCTAAGTAGTTCTAGTTGAAGCTTGAAACTCTTTATGAAGGTGATCAGGCAGTGAAGATTGCTAAACTTGAAGGTTTTTGGGTAAGATATGAAACTTTGAAGATGGAAGAGGATGAGAAGATAAGTTCTTTCATGGATAGAGTCAATGAGATTGTCATGGGTATCAAATACTATGGCGGATTTCTCAGTGAAGATGAAATAGTGTCAAAAGTTCTAAGAGTTCTACCTCCAGCTTACAAGATGAAGGCTACTGCTATCAATGAAATCCAAACAATGTCAAGTACCCCTGTGACTAGAGATACATTACTTGGGAAATTGATGACTTTTGAACTTTCAAACTTGGAGATTAGAATGCTGCTAAATCTAAGACTACATTTAAAGCATCTGCATCCGGTAAACAGAAGATAGATTGGAAAGAGATGTATGCTAAGGATATGGAGGAAATTGAGAGAGAAGAAAGAGAGCTTGAAGAGATGGAAGCACTGATTGCTAGAAGAATCCCTAAAGGACCAGCTGGAAGTAAGTATGAAGGAAAAGTCCCTTTTAAATATTTTTCATGCAATAAAATTGGTCATTTTGCTTCTAGATGTCTTGAAAGAGCTGCTAGGAATCATGAAAGATTTATGAGAAATTATAAGCCTAACCCTGAATATCATAGAAGACCTAGATTCAGAAAGAATAAGGATAAATCATGTTATTATGATGGTGATGATAATTTTGGTAATTCTGATGATGATGATAATGAACCTGTGAGTGGATTCGGTAATGGATCTTCCTCTGGAAAAGATTGGGTTTTTATTGCTATCAAGGATGATTCTCCAGAATCTGTCATTGAAGCTACACATATTGAGGAGAAGGCTTTGGCTACTAAAATTGAAGAAAATGATGAATGGGTTATAGATAGTGGATTCTTACATCACATGATCGATGAAAAGAGAAAGTTTGTATCACTGTAAGAATTTGATGGAGGATTGGTCAGATTTGGAGATAATAAGGCATGTAGGATCAAAGGCAAAGGAACAATATAATTGGATGATAAGACAAATACTGATAATGTTTTCTATGTTGAAGGCTTAAAGAATAATATTTTGAGTGTAGGTCGGATGGTAGATAAAGGATTTCATTTGCAATTCAAAGATGGAAAGTGAAAGATCATTAATAAATGTGGATTGGAGATTGCTTCTAGAACTCAGACTTAAGGTGATATCTTTCATTTGAACTCTGGTGAGAAGGCTTTCTTGATTTCTCAGATTGATGAAAGTTGGTTATGGCATAAGAATATGTGTCATGTAAATTTTGATTGCATAGTAAAGATCAGTTCAATATTGGCTATGAGAGATTTGCCTAAAATTGTTAAACCTCATAATCTGGTATGTAGAGAATGTCAAATGGGTAAGAAAGTTAGAACTTCTTTCAGAAGTATACATGATAAATCTAATGAAGTTCTTGATCTTATTCATACTGATTTGTGTGGACCGAAAATGACTAAAAGTTTTCAAGGAGATAGATGTTTTATGTTACTTATTGATGACTATTCTTGAATGATGTGGGTACCATTACTGAAAGAAAAATATGAAGCTTTTGAGAAATTCAAAATATTTAAGGCTATGGTTAAGACTGAGACAAGACTGAAGATAAAATGCTTGAGATCAGATCACGGTGGTGAGTTTATATCCACTTAGTTCAATAGCTTTTGTGAAAGGAATGGTATTAGAAGACAATTTTCTACACCTAGAACCCCTCAACAACGGATTGGTGGAAAGAAATAACAGAATAATCTTGGATGCTGCAAGGACTATGATGACTGAAGTTAAATTACCTGATATCTATTGGAGAGATGATGTCAATACCACTACATACACTTTCAATAGAGTACACATTAAAGGCGATACCGATAAAACTCCTTATGAATTATGGTTTGGTCATACTCCTACTATCAGATATTTTACATTTTTTGGAAGAAAATGTTATATTAGAAGAGATGATGCATTAGGAAAATTTGATCCTAGAAGTGATGAAGGAATATTTTTGGGTTATTCTACTAAGAGAAAAGCATATAGATGTTATAACAAAGATTGAATAGGACATTGGAAAGCATAAATGTCAAGGTGGATGAGCATGGCAGTAATCAGATCAGAGCTTATGATTATGGACTGGAAGATGAATTTATCAGACTTGAACCGGTAAAGAAAAAATCAGTTTAGAACAGTGAACCTGTGACTCCGGTAAAATCCAAAAATTCAACAATGACAGAGGAACATCAGAATGAGTCAGCGAATCAAGAAAATTCAAAGACTCCTAGGTATGTTAAGATAAATCATTTTGAAGATCAGATCATTGGAGATAAAACGAAAGGTGTAGTGACTAGGAGAAGGTTAGCTGCTAAAGAGGTATGTTTAATTTCTCAAATTGAACCAAAGTCTTTTATTGAGGCAAGCAAGGATGAAAATTGGATAAAAGCAATGGAAAAAGAATTAGATCAAATTGAAAAGAATAAGACATGGGAACTTGTACCTAGACCTAAAGACAAGAACATTATTGGAACTAAATGGGTTTTCATGAATAAACTGAATGAGGAAGGTAAAGTGGTAAGGAACAAGGCTAGATTAGTTTGTTAAAGCTATTCTCAGCAAGAAGGTATTGATTATGGAGAAACTTATGCTCTGGTTGCTAGAATTGAAGCGATAAGACTTTTTATTGCTAATGCTGCACACAAGAACTGCAAGGTATATTAGATGGATTTTAAATGTCCATTTTTGAGTGGAGATTTTAAAGAAAAATTTAACATTGTGAAACCTGATGGATTTTCTTTATTAGAAGACAAGGACATGGTTTGCAGGCTAAAAAAAGCTTTATATGGTCTAAAACAGGCCCCTAGAGCATGTAATCCTAGTCTGGATAAGTATCTTTCAAAACTTGGTTTGAGTAAAGGTAATGCTGACAGTAATTTATATTATAAAATTGAGCATGATGACATATTGATTATTGAAGTCTTTGTGGATGATATCTTTTTTGGAGGAGAAGAAGGTTTATGCATAAAATTTGTTGATGATATGAAGAATGAATTTGAAATGTCCATGATTGGTGAGATGAATTTTTTCTTAGGTTTGCAGATTACTTAGACTGATAAAGGTATTTTCATTTGTTAAACTAAATATGTGAAGGAGTTACTTAGGAAATTTGGACATGAGAATTCTAAACTTGTCAGTACTCCTATGATAACCGATTGCAAATTGTCAAAGGACAGTGAATCACCTAAAGTGAATCTGAGCATATATAAATCAATGATTGGAGGTTGGTTTTAGCTAACTTAGTCTAGACCTGATATAATGAATGTTGTTTGTATTGCTTCAAGATTTCAGTTAGAACCTAAAGAAACTCATGATATTGCTATCAAGAGAATATTCAGATATTTGGTAGGTACAAGAGACTTTGGGCTATGGTATCCTAAGGATGATGACTTCACATTACGTGCATATACAGATTCTGATTGGGTAGGAGATGTGGATGAACAAAAGAGAACTATTGGTGGTGCATTCTTTCTTGGGAAGAAGTTGGTTTCATGGCTTAGTAAGAAACAATCATGCACTTCATTGTTTACTGCTGAAGCGAAATATATTGCAGTTGCTACCAATTGTACTCAGATTTTATGGATGAAACAGATGTTAAAGGATATAAGGGTGAGTTATGATGAGCCTATTGTTATTCATTGTAATAATACTGCTACTATTGATAGCTCAAAGAATCTGGTATTTAATTCCAAATGAAAACACATTTCTATAAGGTATAATTTCTTGAAGGAAAAGATTGAAGCAAAGGAAGTCAGATTGGTTTATGTGTCAACTAAGGAAAAAATTGCAGATATTCTAACATAACCATTACCTAAAGATACTTTTGAATAACTTAGAGATCAGTTGGGGATTACTAACTCTCTGAAAGAGACTTAGAGATGCAGGGAGGCATCAATCCGGTGAGCTTATCAGACATACTTTTTTGATTTGGGTTGATGAATTTGGTGCTACTACTTAGGGGGAGTAGTTATTGTTTGGTTCAGTATTCCTAGTTTGTTGTTCAACCTTTCTCATTGATATTAAAGAGGGAGAGGTATCCATGTGAAAAACTATCAGATTTTTGGGGGTGAGGTATTCTTGTTCATCTTTTTGGAGTTTGTTGGCATTCCTTGGCCTTGGCACTTGGATGTTTTTCATATTCAGTGTTTCCATCAATGCCAAAGGGGGAGACTATTGGCAATATGCTTGATATGGTTAAGTTTTGTCATTGATGTCAACACTGTATCCTAGTTGGGGACTATCCCGGTTAGTCTTAGTGATCATCTTTGATAACTTCAATGATGAATAGTGAGTGCCAAATCAGTACTGAGAGGAGGGGGGCGGGTGAATCAGTACAGGCACAAAACTTTTCCTCAATCGGTTTGATTGTAGATAGTAAACTATTGGCAATCTTGAACACCGGTCCAACTCAGACTACTACCGGTTAAACACAGTGCAACTATGAAAAACATAAACCGGTTAATCTTCTTAGCTTTTACATACAACCTACTCCCCTATCTCCACTTTGTCCTTATGCATAAATAGATAATCTATCATCAGAGATATAATAACTTGCTAGAGCAACATGATTCATAGTTTGACAGAAAACAACAAAGCATCACATGAAAAAGATATCACATATGACACACATATTTTTCACATGGAAACTCAACTAGGAAAAACCACGGTGGGAATGAATACCCACAAGTTGTTTTGAACTCTTTAGAAGTCCACTCTGTTAGGAGCCTAGTCCAGTTAAAGACTGTTACAATAGGTTCTGTTAGGAACTGATCCTGTTAGGGATCACCCGGTTAAGGGATGGCTAAAATACCCGGTTAAAGGTTAAACATTGTTAAAGGTTACCTTGTCAGAGGATTTCATGAACTCAATGGATTTGAGTCACCCTGTTAAAGGATCTATAGTAAGCTGATTAAAGATACCTTGTTAAGGGATTTTCCAACTGTTGAAGTGGTTAGAGATCAATAGGTATTACAATGATCTGGTAGTAGCACTCAATGCCAATGCAAATCCGCTTTGATTCCTTCCTTCTGCACACACACACTATGCAAGTATCACTCCTCCTATCCGGTCTAGCAAGAATCACATATCTCTGCTCTTAGATACACACACAACATATGCCAACAACCTCAGTATTAAACACAACATCGACCTAATAGGAAACAGATAGGTCGGTAACAAAAACCCTAAACCCTAATCATTTAGGTTGAGCATTTTGGGCGGTTCAATCCTGACCATTGAACACTATGCATTTGAATACAACGGTCTTGAACAGATTTCAAGACAATCTCCACCGTTCATTCTTCACTGCTTCATGGAGGTGATAACCCATCACGTGTTCTTCACCGTTTGTAGAGACTTCGCACATTCCTGAGGTAGATAGGATCAATCTCCTTCATGCAAGATCCTTCACACAAACGAGGCTTACATGGCAACACGATTTGGTCTCCTTTATATCTCCAATACAGTGCTAACTAATCACACAATTCCATCAGTTGAATAACATAGACTCGAAACACTTCAACCGGAAACCCTGAAGCTAAGACTACCAACCGATAGTCATACCATATTAGGCCTTGATAAAAAAATTCCATATGTCGGTTCACATTTCATCATACCGATTCTCCTGAACAAGCATACCGCTTCACCTTTTGCACATTTACCGGTTCACAACATATACTGGTTCACAACATTATACCGGTTCACTTTGCCAGTTGCTCACCAGTTCACTCTTCAGCATATTGCCGGTTCACTCTTCAACATATTGACATCAATGACAACACAATATCATCATGTCCACATACTCTTCACAAATGCCAACAATTTCCCATTTTGGCATTGATGGCAATATACAAAGATATCTCTCTTTCTGCATCACATCTTCTCCTTAATACTGTAGATATCTTATCCACTTCATATCTTCTCCCCCTTTGACAACAATTCCAAAGTGAAGACATGAGCTTGTCTATTCCACTATGTTTCTCCCCCTGAGAAGTAGCATCCTTCAACACATCAATCCTGAAAAGATATAGCAAAGTAGGATCTGACTGATGTGGAGCACAAACATTTAGTTTACCTCTTGAAGGGGCACCACCCCTAATTCACCTCTCAAATAGGTAAATGTAGCCTTTTGTAGAGGCTTGGTGAATATGTCTGCTAACTACTCCTTACTGGAAATATGTTCCAATACCACCTCTTTGTTCTAAACTTTTTCCCTTAAGAAATGATACTTGAGCTCAAAATGCTTGGTTCTAGCACGTAAAACTAGATTCTTGGAAATATTAATTGAACTTGTATTGTCACAAAATATTCTTACCAGTTCAAATACAGGAACTTTGAAGCCATTCAACACATGCTTCATCCAAATAGTCTGGGTGCAGTTCATAAAAGCTGTTACATACTCCGCTTCTGCTGTAGACTGAGAGATACAACTCTGCTTCTTTCTCATCCATGAGACCAGTCTACCAGCAAGAAATAATGCACCACCGGTTGTGCTCTTCCGGTCATCTACATTACCAGCCCAATCAACATCTGTGAACACTTTAAGATTGAAATCATCAGTGTATGGATACCATAATCCATAGTCAATAGTTCCCTTTATATATCTAAGAATCCGCTTGATTGCTAACAAGTAGGATTCTCTTGGGCTTTTCTGAAATCGAGTGGTAATACCCACTGCATGTGCAATGTCTGGTCTTCTATGCACTACATAATGCAACTTACCAATCATTGATCGGTATTCTTTCTCATTTATCAATGTTGAGTCATCCTCTTTTGATAGTTTACAACTGGTTATCATTGGTGTACCAACCGGTTTGCTGTCTTCCATGCCAAAGGTCTTCAATACCTCTTTGACATACTTGAACTGAGTAATAAAGGTTCCATCTTTCATTTGCTGAATCTGTAGTCCAATGAAGAACTTAATCTCCCCTATGAGTGACATTTCAAACTCCTTTTTCATCTCATCAGCAAATTCATGACTCATCTTGTCATCACCACCAAAGATTATGTCATCAACAAATACTTCACAGATCAAAATCTGATCTCATTCTGATTTCAAGTAGATATTGCTATCTTCACTTGTTCTTTCAAATCCAATCTTCACAAGATGGGAGTGCAAGCATTCATACCATGCTCTAGGTGCCTGCTTCAGCCCATATAAGGCTTTATGTAGCCTACACACCATGTCATTGTCTTTAGATAGGGAAAACCCATCTGGTTGCTCTATATACACCTCTTCTTCAAGTATTCCATTTAGAAATGCATATTTTACATCCATTTGGTATACCTTGAATCCTTTAAAAGCTGCATATGCAAGAAGCATAGGAACTCCTTCCAATCTTGCTACTAGAGCAAAGGTTTCTCCATAGTCTTCTCCTTCTTCTTGGGCATATCCTTTACATACTAGTCTGGCTTTGTTCCTTACCACTATGCCATCCTCATTCAGCTTATTTCTGAAGACCCATTTGGTTCCGATGACAATTTTATGCTCCGGTCTGGGTACCAAGGACCATGTACCATTCTTCTCTATCTGGTCAAGTTCTTCCTCCATTGCCTTGATCCAGTCTTCATCTTTATGTACCTCTTTGAATGATTTAGGCTCAAATTTAGAGATCATACATGAGCTTTCTTTGACCTTTCTTCTTGTAAGAATTCCTGCATCTTTGTCTCCTATGATCTACTTTGGATCATGATTGAGTTTGACATACCTAGGTATGTTCTTAACAACTTCCTCTTGCTTTTCTTCATCATCCTCATCTTCATCAACATCTACCGGTGTAGGGGCTAAATTGCTGGTACTGGGCTGATTTGCAACTAGTTCCCAGAAGGTTACTACCGGTTCATCTCCTACATGTTCTCTACCAGTTTCCTCTGGTCTCTCAGAGTTTTCATCAACCCTAACATTGATACTTTCAAAAATTCTCTGAGTCCTATTGTTGAAACATTTGAGAGCTTTTCTCTTATTGAAATATCCTAGGAAAATTCCCTCATCACATTTAGCATCAAACTTGCTCTGATGTTAATCTCCTTTTGATATAAAATTTACTACCAAACACTCTGAAGTAGCTTACCCCTGGTGTCTTACCGGTCCAGTACTCATAAAGAGTCTTATCCTTTCCTTTCTTGATGAGTACCCAGTTCATTATGTAGACTACAGTGCTCACTGCTTCTCTCCAAAAGGTGTGAGCAACCTTTCCTTGGATCAACATAGTTCTAGCCGCTTCAACCACAGTCCGGTTGTTCCTCTCTACAAACCCATTCTACTGTGGAGTCCAAGGGGCATATAGTTGCCTCTTGATGCCATTCTCTTCACAATATTTGTTGAATTCACCGAAAGTGAATTCCCCTCCTTGATCAATTCTAAGGCATTTGATTCTTCTTCCGCTTTCTTTTTCCACCAGTGCTCTCAAAGCTTTGAACTTTCCAAAGGCTTCAGACTTGTCCTTTAAGAATGTGACCCACATCATTCTTGAGCAATCATTTGTAAGAATCATAAAATACCTATCTCCCTGCACACTCCTAGTTTTCATAGGACCACACAAGTCAGTATGCACAAGATCAAGTAAATTGTCTGCTGTGAAAGATTTACCTTTGAAAGTTGAGGAAGACATTTTCCCTAGTTGACATTCTCTGCACAAAGGATTTTCTGGTTTTCTCACCACCGACAATCCTCTAACTACCTTGATCTTACTGGTCTTCACAATGCTATCAAAGTTTACATGGCAGAGTCTCCTATGCCAAATCTAGCTATCATCAAACTTAGCCATAAGACATGTACTTATATTTGCATTCAACTGAAATAAGTTACCTATGGTTTGCATACCGGTGGCCATCAGTTCACCACTCTTTCCTTTGATTTTGCAGACTCCATTTTTGAATTCTAGTGTGAGTCCACTGTCATTCAGCTGGGCAACACTCAATAGATTGTGTTTGAGACTTTCCACCCAATACACATTGTCAGCATTGCTCTTTCCATTTAGAGAGATGGACCCTCTGCCTTTGACCATACATGATGCATCATTACCAAAATGAACTACCCCACCATCATACTCTTCCATAGATATAAACTTGCTCTGATCACTAGTCATATGGTGAGAACAACCACTGCCAATAATCCACTCATTGGAATTATCAAAGCGGGAGACAAGAGCCTTCTTGTCTGACACATCTTCCTTTACTGCAACAAACACAATATCTTCATTTTCTTCATCTTTCGATTCCTCATCTGTGACACCTTCATTAACTGCTACAAAACAGTTTCTCCAGTTTCCTCCATTGAATTTCTTGAACCTTTCCAGTTTGTCCTTGTTGTCACCATTAGGATAGTTTATAGCGATGTGTCCTATCCGGTTGCAAGAGAAGAATTTCAAAGGAATCTTACCTCTGTATTTTCTGGTTCCCTTAGGAAGTCTCTTAGCAAGAAGAGCTTCAAATTCCATCAGGATCTCCTCATCATCCATTTCCTTGCTCTGTCTTGGTTCACCGCTGGTGCTTGCTTCTTTACCTTTTTTGGATGGTACAACAGATGCCCTAAAAGATGATTCAATCTTTTTAATACTGCCATCAAAACTATTTAGCTCATAGGCTGTCAGCTTAGCAATGATGGAGTCAAGGGATACCTTAGTCTTGTCTATTGACCTCAACTCCTGAATAACAACAACCCTTATAGCATAGACCGGTAATAAGGGCCTCAGGACTTTACTAATAACAGTAGAATCTTCCATTTTCCCTCCTGCACTCTTGATGTCTCCAATAATAGTCTTGATTCTTATTCCATATTGTTGAATGGTCTCACCTTCAACCATCCGCATGTCTTCAAAATTCCCTCTAAGGCTTTCTTCCTTAGCTTGTTTTACATGCTCATCACTGCCATAGATATTTTCAAGAGTATCCCATACTTCTTTGGGGTTTTCTTTATCCTGGACATCAATAAACTCAATGTCAGATAAACTACTGATTAGGGCTTCCATGACTTACCCATTCTCTTTAATCTCTCTCTTTTGGTCATCGGTGAGAGTACCGGTAGGAATAACATAAGCATTCTCAACATAGCTCCAATGTTGAGCACCCATTATTCTGATGTATATCTTCATTTTGTCCTTCCATATTCTGAAATTATCTCTGTTGAAATTTGGACCTTCCCTCTTCATCATTACAATAGGATCTTTCCCTCAAGTGGTTAAGCTTACAACACAGAGGACCTGGCGGATGCTCTGATACCAATTGATAACTTCAATGATGAATAGTGAGTACCAAACCAGTACAGAGAGGGGGGGGGGGGTGAATCAGTACAGGCATAAAAATTTTCCTCAACTGGTTTGATTGCAGACAGTAAACTACGGGCAATCCTGAACACTGGTCCAACTTAGACTACTACTGGTTAAACACAGTGCAACTGTGAAAAACATAAACCAGTTAATCTTCTTAGCTTTTACATACAACCTACTCCCCTATCTCCACTTTGTCCTTATGCATAAAAAGATAATCTATCATTAGAGATATAATAACTTGCTAGATCAACATGATTCATAGTTTGATAGAAAACAAGAAAGCATCACATGAAAAAGACATCACATATGACACACATATTTTTCACGTGGAAACCCAACTGGGAAAAACCACAGTGGGAATGAATACCCACAAGTTGTTTTGAACTCTTTAGAAGTCAGCTCTATTAGGAGCCTAGTCCGGTTAAAGACTATTACAACAGGTTCTGTTAAGAACCGATCCTATTAGGGATCACCCGGTTAAGGGATGGCTAAAATACCCGGTTAAGGGTTAAAACCTGTTAAAGGTTACCTTGTCAGAGGATTTCATGAACTCAATGGCTTTGAGTCACCCTATTAAAGGATTTACAATAAGCTGATTAAAGCTACCCTGTTAAGGGATTTTCCAACTGTTGAAGTGGTTAGAGATCAACATGTATTACAATGATCTGGTAGTAGCACTCAATGCTAATGTAGATCCACTTTGATTCCTTCCTTCTGCACACACACACACTATGTAGGTAGCACTCCTCCTATCTGGTCTGGCAAGAATCAGGTATCTCTACCCTTAGATGCACACACAACATTTGCCAACAACCTCAGCATTAAACACAACATTGACCTAATAGGAAACAGATAGGTCGGTAGCAAAAACCCTAAACCCTAATCATTTAGGTTGAACATTTTGGGTGGTTCAATCCTGACCATTGAACACTTTGCATTTGAATACAATGGTCTTGAACAGATCTCAAGACAATCTCCATCATTCATTCTTCACCGCTTCATGGAAGCGATAGCCCATCACGCGTTCTCCACTGTTTGCAGAGACTTCACACATTCCCGAGGTAGATAGGATCAATCTCCTTCATGCAAGATCCTTCACGTGCATGAGGTTGACATGGAAACATGATCTGGTCTCTATTATATCTCCAATACAGTGCTAACTCATCACACAATTCCATCGGTTGAATAACACAGACACAAAATACTTCAACCGGAAACCCTGAAGCTAAGACTACTAACCGGTAGTCATACCATATTAGGCCTTGATAAAAAAATTCCGTATGTCGATTCACATTTCATCATACTGGTTCACCTGAACAAGCATACCGCTTCACCTTTTGCACATATACTGGTTCACAACATATACCAGTTCACAACATTATACCAGTTCACTTTGCCAGTTGCTTAGCTGGTTCACTCTTCAGCATATTGTTGGTTCACTCTTCAACATATTGACATCAATGACAATACAATATCATCATGTCCACATACTCTTCATAAATGCCAACAATCTTGGCTTTGGCTGTGTTTCTGATATGGTATGATCAGATCTCTGGAATCGGTTTTGGATGCTTATTCTGGTGGTTTCATGATTTGGTCATCGCTTTTGGTATCTACTGGCTACCGGCTTGCTTTTGGCTTTACCAGCTTCTGACGTTCTCGGTTAGCCTTACTGATATGCATTATTTGGTGACTTCATGTATGGATTTTGGGTCTGACTTATGGATTCGTTCTCTATCATGATTTTGGTGCTTCTTGTTCATATCCCAAGTGTTTGATGACTTTGCATTGAATGGCATGCTGTTAAGGTGGTCCTATTTGGATCTAGTTAATCTTTCACTGAGGGTTTCTATTGACAAGTGAAGCGTGTTGGATTTTGGTCTTGGCGGATTTAATTGTTTGGTTATTTGATTTAGGTCCATGCTATGTATTGTAAATTATAATATTGGTCTGGTGATATCATGTGATGTAATCTTTATCAATTTGGGTTTATGGGTTTAGCCGACCATGTCAATAAGGTTGATGATATGTATTTATAGGTGACTTATTGATGGAATTATCGTGTGCTGGTTATGATTGGTTAAGTTTGCATTATCAAAGGTTGGTTTATGAGTGAATAAGGTCATATCATTTAGAGGATGTTTAAGGAGGTTTTTATTGCAAGGAAGACCTCAGTGCTTAACTGGAACTGTATCAGGCATTTGTAGATGCTACTTTCACAATTTATTGTATTTTGGATTGTAGCCCGATGATTTTGTAAGTCAGTGAGACTTGCCTTTGTGATGAACAATGCACTCTAGGTTGTTGACCTTTTTGCATGTGCATACCCCTTTATAATCATTCACAATACTACTACAAAGTATTCATCTGATTGTGGGTAGGGTTTCCCATCGTGGTTTTTCCCTTTCTGGGTTTCCCACGCCAAAATATTGGTGTTATGTGTGTTGTGCTTTCATGTTATATCCTTCATTGAGTTGTGCTCCATTTTAAGGTTTATAATTAAATTTATTGTTATTATTGTTAGTAAATTGATTCACCCTCTCCTCTCAGTTTACTCCTGGTATTAGCCCATTCTAACACTTACTGCTCCAGACTTGTAGGCTAAGGTGCACAACCTTAGGGCAAGGTACAAAATAATTCCACAAATGAAGATCACTTCTTTAAGGCAAGATACAAAACATTTTTCCAAATACAATAAGAGATTGAATTGTAATGGAATAATATCTACCAATATGCGGATACCAATTCACAACTTAATACTCATTTGATCCAACTTTCATTTCTGCACTATACCACATTTGGACCTCTATATCACCTCACATTAGCTTTGCATATCACCTTAATCCTTAATCTTGTATCATTATTTCATATCAATATCAGTTACACATCACATCCATTTTTCATTCATGCCATAACTCAATTAATTTGTCTTTTATATATCAATTGAATCTTCAATATCCTCTATTAGGTTGGCTTATAAATGTAGCATGTATATGTATCATCAACCCAAAAATAATCTTATAAAACACATGAGAAAGGAAAAATAAAACCTGTGAATATTCACACCATATCGGCACACCTTCCAAATACCCCCAAAAAGGTTCTACATGCAACCACTTAGACCAAAATACATAAGTCAGTTCATACCAATCCGTTCTATCAAAAATTTTAATCCAAACCAAAATTAAGATATATGGACAACGACAAAGAAAAATAACGTTCCAAGAACATAATTAAATGATCAAAAATATCTTTAGAGTACTAGGAAGTCAAGGAATGAATCACCTTTGCATTGTCTTATAACTATGTTATCCCTGAACTCAGAGATAGATGATTCTCACAACAACATACATCAAATCAATATGAAACATATCTGGTAATAGTCTTCCAGAATCATTACACTCTAATCCACATATCAATATGATACATATCAGGTAAAAAGTCAACATACCCCAAGACAAAGATACTATTTAGGAAAAAAAATGAAGCCTTTCGTCTAGTTTCTAGAACGTTTGTTTGATCATTCTTCAACTTCCACTTGTTATTTTTCATATTCATGGATTCCCAGACACACACTTCATTCTTCTTTATCTTAGATTTGGCTTTAGAAGCATTTGATTTTAAGTTTTGATCCTTTCAAATCCAATACCACATTTTTTGTTTGTGATTATTGATTATTCCATCAAGAATGTTGGTGTTAGTGTTGTTTTTGAGTTTTAGGTTTTTGTCTATTTGTTCTTTAGCTTTCTCCAATTCTTTTCTTAGAGAGACAACTTCTTTCTCAGGGTTTGATCATTTAGCTAATTTGTCATGTAAATTATTGCGTAGACAGTCTTCAATTTTCTCTCCTTCCTCAACTTGGACTTTAAGATTAATAATTACATTTTCAACCTTTTTGAGTTTGTTCTTATACTTTGTTCATTCTCTCCTTGTACTATTCATATCTTCAAGAGAAGAATTGAGTTCTCCTTCATAATTAACTTCACAATCATCTAGATTGAAGTCCATTATGTCATATGGATTGAAGTTCATCATGTCTAGATTATCTTTTGAAAAAATATGTCATTAAGAATTGCTTCCCATGTGTTCAAGTGCATGAGATACATGTTAGTTTTTAGATTTCCTTGATACCAATTGTTAAAAAAACCCAAAGATTAAGAGGGGGGTTAAATCAATCTTAACGAAATTTTTTACTTCTAATAATTTATTTATTTTGGATCAAATAAACAAGAAGAACATATAGAATCAACAACACAACCATAACACCAGATTTACATGGATAACCTTACAAGAGAATGGTGATAAAATATTCTTGAAGCTATTATTCAAATCTATCCTCACAAGGGATAACAATTTAACAATGGGTTTCTATGGGACGAGCCTGTAAGGAAGTATACACTTTGTAAAGCTTTATGACCATACCAAAGGAAGCTTACCATACTTTGCGAACTAAGACATTAAATCACACATATGTCTCTTATCAACACACACATTTTAATTCATTTGATATACCTTTTATGTCCTCTACAAGTCTTCAAAACATCATTTACATCAACTACAAGGTGACATAGGGAGGATTTTTTTAACACCACATTAGTTAGCCTTAAGACACATAACCTAACCAAAATACGTGAAACCAATTCATGCAAAAGGATTAACTAGTCTGAAAAAAAATTGTATACAATCAACACATGTTACTTCACTCGACACATGTTACACTCAACCACTACTAGCTAAGAGTTCAATTTGGACTTCACATTCCAACAATGATTCAGACTAAGCTTGTGGTACATCAAAGTATTAGAAACCTAAATACATCAATTCTTAGAAATTAGCTAACATATACTCAAATATTCTTGATCAAATTTTTTAGCGCAATGAAGTGTAGAGCATTCTAATATGCCTTCTTAATATTTTTTCTCTTTGTTGGCACTATCCAATACATAATTATCCATAACTCTTTTTGTAGAGGAGATACTGCACTAAAACTGTAGATGTGTCATGTTTCCAACTCAACAATGCTATTTTTTGAATGTAAAGACCATTTATGTTATTGTGAAAAGGAATACGAACCCAAATGCAGAAACTCTGCATAGAATATAAATTTATACCTTACAATTTTTTTAATATCATACTCCTAAATGTGATACACAAGACAAAAATGATATAAGTATGAACAACTTGAAATCATACCCAAACATGTGTACCCATCTGTGCATCATGTATTTTGATTATGCTTGATATAAATCTCATAAGAGCCCTTACACATAAAGAATATACAATATGGATAAGAACTTTAGAAGATGAGGTACGACTGTGAGAAACAAGTACTTCTTATTTTTAACAACACTATTAATACTCAATCCTTTTCATCCATGCCATTGTAAATCTAATCTACATTATAATGATGATACAGGATGTCATAACTGTAGTGGTCTTCACTTTAGTTATGTTATGGGTTATTTGCATCATACTCCCTTTGTTCTCGTGAATTGACATCAATGACAATAATCAACAATGGTTTGACATCACCGACAACATACTACTCTCTATCTAGAGCATAATCATGGTTGTTTCTCTTCATATTTAATAGGTATTTTTCTTGCAAGTGATTCATGGGCTTGTGGGGTTGAACAAATAACTCCGACAATGTATTTTTGTTGTAGCCTTTCTTTGTATTAGTAATATATTTTCCTCTCTTACAATGGTGGAATTTTTTCTTGGAATGGTTACTCCACGCATATCTAGTGTTATATATGTTATGGTTTTCTCTTTCTATTCTTGATTTTGCAATCACACTCTTTAAGGGTTAATCTTTGGATTCATATTTGTAATAACTTTAGATTACTTTCACATCAAAATCTTTTTTCACCTTGTTTCACAATATTATAGACTTATTACTAAATTATATTTGAAAAATCCGTATGAATTACACTAGTTGTTCAATTGAAATAATTCGTAATCATTACAAATAATATTGATCAATCTTATTGTTTTAAAAAAGTCTCAAAATTAGACAAATACTTTCAAATAATTTTTAAAATCTCATCTAGTAACAAGTACAAATTATTTTAGGGAGCTCAAAAAACAAGGATGAAAGGAGATTGGATCTAGAAGTAATATGTAAAATTAGAATAGCATATGTTTGAAAGCCCCAATAGTGATCTAATAAGTTCCCTAGGAGAAAGTAGATAATTTAAGATTAGATGAGATTACAAAAGATGTGCAGGAAAATAATTTTTTTCTTGAGATTAATTTAAGCTAATTTAAAATAAATTACCCACACATGGGCATGCATAAAATTGGATCAAATGATATTAGTTATAAATGCGATAATTGAAATGATATGTATGCTATTAGAGGAGACTAAATATGATGGATATATGTACTTTGATCTAAACTTGACGAAGAAGGATGAAATTGAGGTGGCATCAAAATTTGATGTTCTTGGGATCAAAAGTGAATCCTTTGCTTTTGGGTTTTTCCTCATATTCAACATAAGATCCACATCTTTGTATAAATTGAGTCCACACTTCTAGATCATTTTCATGTGCATGATTATATCCTCTAACTGTATAATTTTTATCCTTATCTAGATGTACTATTTAACTTCTTGATTCATTGGTTTTGCTAATGCTTACTCTTCAAGCTAAGGACTAGTAGTATTTGTAATACATTTAGAGTGTTTCTAGATTGATAGGGTAGATGTTCTCCTAAGTTAACCCATGGAAATGACTAGTTTTATTTTCATGTAAAGGTTATTACGTAGTAAATAATCATTTATACCAGAGTAAATTTTAATTTTTTAGTGCCTCAAATTAAAGTGTTCTAATAATTGCGCCTTGATTTCACAAATGATCTTAGATGTAAAGGTATTCTAGGAAATAAGAATTAAAATGAATTTAATCGAACACCTTCAAATATAATACACAATAATAAATCATGCAACCGTGCATTTGGTATGCTCACAAAAGGTAGTGAAACAGGCAAGAGTTGATCAACTTTGAGTCTAGATTTTCAAAATTCATGACTTGAATGCACACTAGATCACTCACACAACCATAGGAAAGACATAAGACAACAAATTAGTGAAATTAATATAAGAAATAATGTCTGATTATAGGCAATGCAATAAATGTAGGAGGTATGAGAAGATATGCAAAAATAGATGTTCAAAGCATCAATAAATGTATGTGCATGAATAGAAATTGGATAGATAAAAAGAAGAGGAATAAATCCAACTTCACACAAACTAATACGTTATTACTTTAATCCATTATTACAAAATAAATAAAAAACTAAATTAAAATTAACACAAATATATAAATTTCATTATTACATTAGAATTATTTACGCTTAAATTTCACAGCTATGAATTACTATAGTTTTTTAGCTTTTTATTAATTTATTATATTGTTTAACACCAAAAGTTTTGTAATATCCATTCTAAATCAGATTGTCATTGTCCTCCTGCGTATGCCATTGAAATCTAATCTCCATGAACGCCCTTTTCTTCTAGAAAAACGGGTTATCATCTTGATGGGATGTGATGAGGGTAGAAAGAAAAACACAAACTAAAGCCAATTTTTGATCTCATAAACTAAAGCCAATCTTTGATCTCATAAACACAAACTAAAGCCAATTTTTGATCTCATAAACACAAACTAAGGAAAAGATTTCCAAATCTCTGTTTTGACTGCAAGCTGAAATGGTCAGAAGTCTAAATATCATTGAAGAAAAAGTTTATATTGAGCAACCTGATGGATTTTATTTATCAGAAGACAAGGACATGGTTTGTAGGCTAAAGAAAGCTTTATATGGACTAAAACATGCCCCTAGAGCATGTTATGCTAGACTGGATAAGTATCTTTCAAAACTTGGTTTTAGTAAAGGTAATGCTACCATTAATTTATATTATAAAATTGAGCATGATGACATATTGATTATTGAAGTCTTTGTGGATGATATCATTTTTGGAGGAGAAGAAGGTTTATGCATAAATTTGGCTAATGATATGAAGAATGAATTTGAAATGTCTATGATTCGTGAGGTGAATTTTTTCTTAGGTTTGCAGATTACTTAGACGGATAAAGGTATTTTCATTTGTTAAACTAAATATGTGAACAAGTTACTTAAGAAGTTTGGACTTGAGAATTCTAAACTTGTCAGTACTCCTATGATAACCGGTTGCAAACTGTCAAAGGACAACGAATCACCTAAAGTGAATCCGGGTAGATATAAATCAATGATTGGAGGTTTGAAGTATCTAACTCAGTCTAGACCTAGTATAATGAATGTTGTTTGTATTGCTTCTAGATTTCAATCCGATCCTAGAGAAACTCATGATATTACTATACTCAAGAGAATATTCAGATATTTGGTAGGTACAACAGACTTTGGGCTATGGTATCCTAAGGATGATGAATTCACATTATGTGCATATACAAATTCTAATTGGGTAGGAGATGTGGATGACCAAAAGAGTACTACTGGCGATACATTCTTTCTTGGGAATGAGTTGGTTTCATGGCTTAGTAAGAAACAATCATGCACTTCATTATTTATTGCTGAAGCGAAATATGTTGCAGCTACTACCAATTGTACTCTGATTTTATGGATGAAACAGATGTTAAAGGATATAAGGGTGAGTTATAATGAGCCTATTGTTATTCACTATGATATTACTGCTTCTATTGATGAGTCAAAGAATCTGGTATTTCATTCCAAATCAAAACACATTTCTATAAGGTATAATTTCTTGAAGGAAAAGGTTGAAGAAAAGGAAGTCAGATTGGTTTATGTGTCTACTAAGGAACATATTGTAGATATTCTAACTAAACCATTACCTAAAGACACTTTTGAATATCTCAAAAATTAGTAGGGGGTTACTAGCTCTCTGAAAGAGACTTAGAGATGCAGGGATGCATCAATCCAATGAGCTTATCACACATACTTTTATGATCTGGGCTGATGGATTTGGTGCTACTACTCAGGGGGAGTAGGTAGCTATTTGGTTCAGTATTTGTGGTTTGTTATCCGTCCTTTCTCATTGATATCAAAGGGGGAGAGGTATCCATGTGAAAAACTATCAGATCTTTTGGGGTGAGGTATTCTTGTTCAGGGTTTTGGAGTTTGTTGGCATTCCTTGGCCTTGGCACTTGGATGTGTTTCACATATAGTGTTGCCATCAATTCCAAAGGGGCATATTGTTGGAAAAATGCTTGATATGGTTAAGTGTTGTCATTGATGTCAACATTGTATCCCGGTTGGAGATTATCCTAGTTAGTCTTAGTGACCGTCTTGGCTTTGGCTATGTTTTCAATCTGGTATGATCAGATCTCTGGAATCAGTTTTGGATGCTTATTCTAGTGGTTTCATGATTTGGTCATCACTTTTGGTATCTACTGGCTACCAACTTGCTTTTGGCTTTACCAGTATGCATTATTTGGTGACTTCATCCATGGAATTCCGGTTCAACTTATGGATTCGGTCTCTATCATGCTTTTGGTGCTTCTTGATCATATCCCAAGTGTTTGATGACTTTGCATTGGATGGTGTGCTATTAAGGTGGTCCTATTTGGATCCGGTTAAACTTTCACTGAGGGTTTCTACCAAAAAGTGAAGCATGTTGGATTTTGGTCTTGGCGGAGTTCCTAGCAGATTTAATTGTTTAGTTATTTGATTTAGGTCCATGCTATCTATTGTAAATCATAATATTGGTCTGGTGATATCATGTGATATAATCTTATAATTTTTGGGTTTATGGGTTTAGCCGACCTTGTCAATAGGGTCATACCATTCAAAGAAGGTTTAAGGAAGGTTTTCTTGCAAGGAAGACCTCAGTACTTAACTGGAACTATATCAGGCATTTTTAGATGCTACTTTCATAGTTCATTGTATTCTGGATTGTAGTCTGATGATTTTGTAAGTCGGTGAGACTTCCCTTTGTGATGAGCAGTACGCTCTAGGCTGTTGGCCTTTCTGCATGTGCTCACTCTTTTGTAATCATTCGCAATACTACTACAGAGTATTCATCTGATTGTGGGTAGGGTTTCTCCTCGTGGTTTTTCCCTTTCTGGGTTTCCCACACTGAAATATTGGTGTTATGTGTGTTGTGCTTTCATGCTATATCCTTCATTAAGATGTACTCCAGTTTAAGGTTTATAATTAAATTGATTGTTGTTACTATTAGTAAACTGATTCACCCTCCCCTCTCTGTTTACTCCTGGTATCAGCCCATTCTAACGCGTACTGCTCCAGACTTGCAGGCTAAGGTGCACAACCTTAAGGAAAGGTACAAAATACTTCTATAGATGAAGATCACTTCTTTAAGGCAAGATACAAAATATTTGTCTAGATAAAATAAGAGATTGAATTGTAATAGAATACTATCTACCAATATATAGATACCAATTCACAACTTAATACTCATTTGATCCAACTTTCATTTCTGCACTATACTGCACTATACCATATTTGGACCTTTGTATCACCTCACATTGGCTTCTCATATCACCTTAATCCTTAAACTTGTATCATTATTTCATATCAATATCAGTTACACATCACATCCATTTTCCATTCATGTCATAACTCAATTAATTTGTCTTTTATATATCATCTAGATCTTCAATATCCTCTATTAGGTTGGCTTAGAAATGTAGAGTTTATATGCATCATCAACCCAAAAACAATCTTATAAAACACATGCAAAAGGAAAAAGAAAACTCGTGAATATTCACACCATATCGGCACACCTTCCAAATATCCCAAACAAGGTTCTACATGGAACCACTCAGACCAAAAGCATAAGTCAGCTCATACCAATCCGTTTTATCATAAAATTTAATCCAAACCAAAAATTAAGATATGCGGACCACCACAAAAAAAAATAACGTGCCAAGAACATAATTAAATGATCCAAAACATCCTTACAGTACTAGAAAGTCAAGGAATGCATCACCTTTGCATTGTCCTATAACTGTGTTATCCCTGAACGCAGAGATAGATGATTCTCACAACAATATACATCAAATCAATATGAAACATATCTGATAACAGTCTTCCAGAATCATTGCATTCCAATTCACATATCAATATGATACATATCTGGTAAAAAGTCAACATACCCCTAGACAAAGATACTGTTTAGGAAAAAAATTGAAGCCTTTCGTCTAGTTTCTAACGTTTGTTTGATCATTCTTCAACTTCCACTTGTTATTTTTCGTAATCATGGATTCCTCGAAACAAACTTCATTCTTCTTTATCTCAGATTTGGCTTTAGAAGTATTTGATTTTAAGCTTTGATCCTTTCAAATCCAATACCACATTTTTTGTTTGTGATTATTGATTATTCCATCAAGAATGTTGGTGTTAGTGTTGTTTTTGAGTTTTAGGTTTTTGTCTATTTGTTGTTTAGATTTCTCGAATTCTTTTCTCAGAGAGACAAATTCTTTCTCAGGATTTGAGCATTTAGCTAATTTGTCATATAAATTATTGCTTAGAGAGTCTTCAATTTTCTCTCCTTCCTCAACTTGGACTTTAAGATTAACAATTACATCTTCTACCTTTTTGAGTTTGTTCTTATACTTTGTTCATTCTCTCCTTGTACTATCCATATCTTCAAGAGAAGAATTGAGTTCTCCTTCATAATTAACTTCACAATTATCTGGATTGAAGTTCATTATGTCATACGGATTGAATTTCATCATGTCTAGATTATCTTTTGAAAAATTTAGTCATTAAGAATTGCTTCAGTTTCCATGTGTTCAAGTGCATGAGATACATGTTAGTTGTTAGATTTCCTTGATACCAATTGTTTAAAAAGCCAAAGATTAAGAGGCGGTAAACGGTAAATCAATCTTAACGAATTTTTTTTTTTCTAATAATTTATATATTTTGGATCAAATAAACAAGGACATATAGAAATCAGCAACACAACCATAACACCAGATTTACATGGATGCCCTTATAAGAGAATGGTGAGAAAAGATTCTTGAAGCTATTATTCTAATCTATACTCACAAGGGATAACAATATTACAATGGGTTTCTATGGGATGAGCCTATAAGGAAGTATACACTTTCTAAAGCTTTACGACCATACCAAAGGAAGCTTACCGCACTTTGCTAACAAAGACATTAAAGCGCACATACATCTCTTATCATTACACACATTTTAATTGATTTGATATACCTTTTATGTCATCTACAAGTCTTCAAAACATCATTTACATCAACTACAAGGTGACATAGGGAGGAATTTTTTGACACCACATTAGTCAGCCTTAAGACACATACCCTAACCAAAATACGTCAAACAGGTTCATGCAAAAGGATTAACTAGTCTGAAAAAAATTGTATACAATCAACACATCTTACTATGGTGGAATTTTTTCTTGGAATGGTTACTCCACGTATATCTAGTGTTATATATGTTATGGTTTTCTCTTTCTATTCTTGATTTTGCAATCACACTCTTTAAGGGTTAATCTTTGGATTCATATTTGCAATAACTTTAGATTAATTTCATATCAAAAGATTTTGTCACCTTGTTTCACAATATTATACTTATTACTAAATTATATTTGAAAAGTCCCTATGAATTACATTAGTTGTTCACTTGAAAAGATTCGTAATCATTACAAATAATATTGATCAATCTTATTGTTTTAAAAAAGTCTCAAAATTAGACAAATACTTTCAAATAAATTTTTAAATCTCATCTAGTAACAAGTAAAAGTTATTTTAGGGAGTTCAAAAAACAAGGATGAAAGGAGATTGGATCTAGAAGTAATATGTAAATTTAAAATAGCATATGTTTGAAAGCCCCAATAGTGATCTAATAAGTTCCCTAGGAGAAACTAGATAATTTAAGATTAGATGAGATTACCAAAGATGTTCAGGAATTTTTTTTTTTTCTTGAGATTAATTTAAGCTAATAAAATAAACTACCCACACATGGGCATGAATAAACTTGGATTATTTATGATATTAGTTATAAATGTGATAATTGAAATGATATGTATGGTATGATAGGAGACTAAATATGATGGATAGATGTACTTTGATCTAAACTTGACGAAGAAGGATGAAATTGAGGTGGCATCAAAGTTTGATGTTCTTGGGATCAGAAGTGAATTCTTTGCTTTTGGGTTTTTCCTTAGATTCAACATAAGATCCACATCTTTGTATATATTGAGTCCACACTTCTAGATCATTTTCGTGTGCATGATTATATCCTCTACTATATAATTTTTATTCTTATCTAGATGTACTATTTAACTTCTTGTTTCATTGGTTTTGCCAATGCTTACTCTTCAAGCTAAGGACTAGTAGTATTTGTAATACATTTAGAGTTTTTCTAGATTGATAGGGTAGATGTTCTCCTAAGTTAACCCATGGAAATGAGTAGTTTTATTTTCATGCAAAGATTATTACATAGTAAGTAATCATTTATACCAGAGTAAATTTTAATTTTTAGTGCATCAAATTAAAGTGTTCTAAAAATTGCTCTTGGATTTCACAAATGATCTTAGATGAAAAGGTATTCTTGGAAATAAGAAGTGAAATGAATTTAATCGAACACCTTCAAATATAATACACAATAATAAATCATGCAACCGTGCATTTGGTATGCTCACAAAAGGTAGTGAAATAGGCAAGAGTTGATCAACTTTGAATCTAGATTTTCAAAATTCATGACTTGAATGCACATTGGATCACTCACACAACCATAGGAAAGACATAAGACAACAAAGTAGTGAAATTAATATAAGAAATAATGTCTGATTATAGGCAATGCAATAAATGTAGTAGGTATGAGAAGATATGCAAAAATAGATGTTCAAAGCATCAATAAATGTATGTGCATGAATAGAAATTGGATAGATAAAAAAAAGGAATAAATCCAACTTCACACAAACTAATATGTTATTACTTTAATCCATTATTACAAAATAAATAAAAAACTAAATTAAAATTAACACAATTATATAAATTTCATTATTACATTAGAATTATTTACGCTTAAATTTCACAGCTATGAATTACTATAGTTTTTTAGCTTTTTATTAATTTATTATATTGTTTAACACCAAAAGTTTTGTAATATCCATTCTAAATCAGATTGTCATTGTCCTCCTGCGCATGCCATTGAAATCTAATCTCCATGAACGCCCTTTTCTTCTAGAAAAACGGGTTATCATCTTGATGGGATGTGATGAGGGTAGAAAGAAAAACACAAACTAAAGCCAATTTTTGATCTCATAAACTAAAGCCAATCTTTGATCTCATAAACACAAACTAAGGAAAAGATTTCCAAATCTCTGTTTTGACTGCAAGCTGAAATGGTCAGAAGTCTAAATATCATTAGCCGACATTGACTAAGACTTTAATACAGGCATTCTAAAGCTCTGACTACAGATAGAAACAAGACATGTTCATTTTGATCTGTGCTGAACTCAGAAACAATTATGAAATGAATATAAAGCTTTCCACTTCATCTGAGCTTGGCCCTCTTCAATTTCAGACGGCATTGACCAAGACTTTTAATAGATTAGCCATTAAATATGAAGGCCGGCCTTGATCAGCTTACAATGACTTTACATCAGTTTTTAACTCATTCAAATTCGAATATGTTATATATTGATTTGTAAGGCCCCATTCACCAAACATGACGAGTTTTGTCCTTTAATACTAGTCATTTTTCTCCTATGTAATAAACTAATATTCAAGAAAGCTGTATTATTAAATTGACTTATTATTTAAATATTATGAAAATTTTATATTTAAAAAAGAATTATATTAAAATAAGACTGGAACAATAAGTTTATTTTATGTTAAAAGTTAGTTATGAGTTGGTCATATTTTATGTTTTTATATTGACTTGATTTATATATGTTTTGATGTAGCATTTGAGTAGACTATGGATGTAAATGGTAAAATATTATTAAAAAATAAGTAAACATGATAGATAACTCTAATATAATACCTAACCTTAGGATTAGTTGAAAAGAGAAGGTAATGATTGCTTTGGATTATCTTAAAGTTTGAGTTCTAAGTTTTTCTTTTGTTATGTTCATTTGAGAGACTACAAGTTTGAAAGGGAGAATGTCTATTGTTAGGTGAAACCTTCCTTTTAAAGAAAATCAATTTTAAAGATTAATGGCGAGATCATATTTTTAGCAACCACCCCACCATACTAGAGCTGGTGTAGGCTGGTTATATCTACTTAACTCCCATCACAGTCTATAACATTGACACTTTACATTTGTAATTGCCTTAGTATTGTTGGATTGTAGTTAAATAGAAAAGGAATTAGTGAATACATTGAATATGACACTTTACACGAGTTTGTGAATATGTTTTCCAAATCAAGATTTTCATATTAGTTCGTATTGATCAAAAGAGGGACAATGTTAATGAAATTTTGTTTTTGTTTTTTTAATTTTTTTCTATGGAATTGGGTATTGGGTTTGGAGGAGGGGATTGCATGGTAATGCTCTCATTTTTTTTTAACAATGTTCATATTTCTTATTTTATGAAGAGATTGCAAAAAGATGGCCATTTAAGATTATTTTAGTAAGCTTATAGTCTCAAACCATAATTAAAGAGTCATTTGAGATATTTTTTTCTTTTCTCTCGACTTTCATGCGAATGTTTGACTATTTGATCTTATATTCTATATTAATATTGTGATTTTCTTTGGATTCAATGAAATATTGAAATGAAGTTATTATCTTGAAATTATTATACTTTCAATGTTATTATATGGTTTAAGGGGTAAGAACATGAACATTGCTACCTACTTGTGCAACTTATTTTCCTTTGTCTTTCCTATTGTATAATTTGTATAGCTTTCTCCTATGACTCTTCAATTGCATTTTTTTCTAAAAAATTATTTCCTTTGTGAGCTATATTGGAATTTCTACAAGTTAAAAAATTTGTACACTTTCACACAAGATGGTTATTTTCTCTATACTTATAAAGGAAGCATACAACCTTTGTCATTATTAATACCCTCTTGATGACTTAGAAAACCTCCATCATGCACTTGGTATCACAAAGCATATTGTTGCTAAGGTGCATACAATTTTGGAGTTAAATATTTGACTCTCCTGTAAAATCATGATAAGCCTTATACATTAGGTTTCAAATAAGTGAAAAAATGCATTATATTCATACAATATGTGTGAATCCAGTAGGTAAGCAATTAATTTTTATCCCATTAAATATATAGAAGAGGGGTGATATGAGAAGATAAGTAAGGATTTTAGCAACCTCTATAAATGTAGGAAACGTGTCCATGATGTATCATGTGCATGAGATGTGCTATAAATGTGTCATATGAACATGAAATAGTTGTCTCAAAGGGTGATTACATGTCTTTCAACCATATGAGGTGAGTCACAAATATTAGAAGTCCCTATATGAAGACTTAACCAGTGCATAAGACTCTCCTATGTAAGCTAAAAGGTAACTAGTTTGATATTGTCACTAATTACATTGATACACCAACCTTAAGTGCAACTTAGGGAGTAATGTACATACAAAGATGATGATGATGGGTCCCAACTAATAGATCATATTAGGTACCATGTGCAAATTTATCATAAATGAAGTAAAGAATTTAATTTAATGAAAAATAAAACTCCTCTCTAAAATAAAATAATACAAACTAAATACACACATGAAGAAAAGAGAATATAGAAGGAGGAACCATGATTATCCCTCAAGGAATACTTCTAACCTAATGTGCAATAAATGTTCTCCCAATAGGAGAGAAAAGAGAGAAGGCTTGTGCGACCCTCCAAAGGGGAGAAGCAAAAATTTGATATAAATAAATTCTTCCTCCCAAAACCAAGATGAGAAGTGAAACCACATGAAATTTTCCTCTTATATTTCCTCTTGTAGTTTTGGTATATTATTGAAACTAGATGCTTGAGAGAATAATGAGCATGAAGCAACATTTCTCCCCTTGGTAAAAACTATCACCGTATAGCTGTACACTATAGCTACCCATTGTAATAGGAATATGCTGGAAAAATAATGTATGTCTCTAAATATTTTATATGATCCAAAGATTTAGATGATGCTCATAATGATTTATTCAAATGATGCTCAAATGTCTCAAAATCGATGCTAAAAAATAAAAAATGATAATAGGATGAACTAGGTATCATATAGGATTCAAGTATAAGAGATATGAATATATGATGAAAGTTAAACTGATGAGAACCTAATAATACTATATCGAAGATGTCAAAAATAGATTGATAATTGAGGCAGATATGTAAAATCATAGATATCAATATAATTTATCACTATAGAAACTAAAGTAGGAAATGTAGGAGAAATATCTAAAGATAGAGTGACAATAGTGTTCATGTGACTATCAACAAATAAAAGATGTATATGTTGATCATCATAATATAGTTTATATTTTAATTTCACACTTCAACCATTTTAAAACCATTTAAGATAGTTGGCACTAAATACATGTTCAAGATAAGTTTCTTTTGGAGTTAATTAATATGAAAATTATACTTATGCTTGAATGTTATTCAAGTGATTGATGAATTTGATCCTTTTATGCATGCATACATATGTTTTATTTAGCTAATTCATGCATGAGTTAATTCCCTCTATTATAAGGAGCCATTGAAAGCTGGAGATATTTTCCCTTCGCAAAATAAGATGTATTTTCATTATCAATCTTATAGTAGATGTTGGATATTGCTGAGAAGTTTACTAGAATGATGTGTTGTCATTGATGTCAAAATATTCTCTTGTGTATTCCAATGTTGCAGTAAGTTTTTGAGAAAACTGAGTCACTCCCCCCCTCTCATTTTTCTGCATTGTTGCCAAGAATAGGTATCAGAGCTAGATCCTTGAGAAGAATCCTGACCACTTGTGGAGATCCGGGATGACAATATTTACTTTCAAGAAGGATAGTCTGATATTTGATGGAATGAACTACACTCTTTGGAAAATCCAGATGTAATGTCATTTGAGATGCATTGGAGAAGAGTACTGGAAGATTACTAAGAATGTATATAATGTTCCTCAAAATGGTCCTACTACTCCAGATGAGATAAAGGAAACATAATTCAATATTACAGCTAAGGAAGCATTGTTGAGTGCCTTGTCTAATTCTGAGATGACTAATATGATGGACTTAGAGATTGCTCATGAAATATGGATAAAATTAGAGACCTTGCATGAAGGTGATAGTCATGTGAAGATTGCTAAGTTACAGAGCTTGAAGGGAAAATATGAGAACTTGAAGATGAGTGAAGATGAGAACATTACTTCTTTCATGTAGAAAGTGAATGAGCTTGTGTGTGGAATCAGATGTGTCAGTGGAATATTAGAAGAATCTGAGTTTGTTGCTAAAGTGTTGAGATCATTGCCTCCTTCTTACAAACATTAAGCTGTTGCTATTAATGAGATCCGAACTATGACAAATGTGAGAAGAGACATGCTGATTGGTGAACTTGTTGCTTTCAAGCTATGTGAGTTTGGAGACTTTCTTCCTAAGACTGAATTTGCATTCAAAGCTACTATTTTTGGGAAGGAAAAATATGATGCAGGGGAAATTTCTACAAGAGTATCCAGATATGAGAGAAATGAAAGAGATCGATGATGAAGAAAGAGAGCTTGAGGAGCTTGAAGTACTTATTGCCAAAAGATTGCCTAAAGGTGTCAGTAAGTATGAAGGAAAGCTGAGGAGAAAGATGAATGGGTAATTGGCAATGGTTTCTTTCATCATATGACAAGTGATAAGAGTAAATTTGTAAATTTGGAAAAATATGGTCGTATAGTAAGATTTGGTGATAAAAAAGCTTGTGTAATCCATGGTAGAGGTTCTATTTCTCTTGATGATAAGTACAATACTGATGATGTGTTGTATGTTGAAGGTTTAAAGCATAATCTTTTGAGTGTTGGTTAGATGGTTGATAAGGGATATAACTTGCAATTCAAGAATGGTCAATGTGAGATCTTGAGTAACTCCAGAATTGAGATTGCATCAGGTACAAAGACTAAAGGTAAGATCTTTCACTTGAATGCTAGTGGTAAATTTTTTTTTCATTTCTTAGATTGATAAAAGTTTGTTATGGGATAGAAGAATGTGTCACGCAAAATTTGATTGCATGGTTAAGATAAGTTCTACTCAAGAAATGAGAGATCTACCAAAGCTAATAAAGCCTTCTAATCCGGTATGTAAGGAAGGTCAATTAGGGAAGTAGTTATAAGAGAAAATAGTATAATTCTAATAGATTATTGGATCTTGTATATATTGATCTGTGTGGTCCTTCTAGAGTGAGAAGCTTGCAAAGTGACAAGTATTTCATGTTGCTGATTGATGATTATTCAAGAATGATGTGGGTTACCTTGTTAAGGGAGAAGTTTGAAGAATTGGAAAGGTTCAAGATTTTCAAATCTAGGGTTGAAACTAAGACTGGACTGAGGCTGAAGTATTTGAGATCTGACAGAGTTGGAGAATTCACTTCTGGTGAGCTTAATGCATATTGTGAAGAACATTGAGTTAAGAGATAGTTATTTTTTCCTAGGACACCACAACAAAATGGTGTTGTAGAAATAAAGAATAGAAAAATTCAAGAAGCTGCTAAAACCACGATGATTGAAGGAAATGTTACACATGTGTAAAGGTTCAAGATAATCAAAGCTGGGGTTGAAACTAAGACTGGATTGAGGCTAAAGTATCTGAGATCTGATAGAGTTGGAGAACTCACTTCTGGTGAGTTTAATGCATATTGTGAAGAACATGGAGTTAAGAGACAATTATTTGCTCCTAGGACACCACAACAACATGGTGTTGTAGAAAGAAAGAATAGAAAAATTTAAAAATCCCAGGCATGTGAGGTTGAATCATTTAGAAAATTAGATTATTGGTGATAACAATAAAGGTGTGATGACTAGGAGAAGACTTTCTAAAGAAATTTATTTGATTTCTAAGATTGAACCTAAAGATGTTGATGAAGTGTGTAAAGGTGAAAATTAGATTAAAGCTATGGAAGAAGAATTGAATCAGATTGAGAAAAATTATAGGTGGATTCTTATTCCTAGACCTAAGGATAAAAATGTAATTGGAACTAAATGGATATTTCAGAATAAGTTGAATGAACAAGGTGAAGTTGTTCAAAATAAAGCTAGACTTGTTTGTAAGGGTTATTCACAGGTGGAATGAATTGATTATGATGTGATTTTTTCTTAGGTAGCTAGAATTGAAGCTGTTTGACTATATCTTGCCTATGCTGCTCATAAAGATTTCAAGGTTTATCAAATGGATTTCAAATTAGCCTTTCTTAATGGTGAGTTGGAAGAAGTCTACATTGAGCAACCAGATGGATTTCAGCTTCCAGATGAAAAGGACATGGTTTTTCCAATTGAAGAAAGCATTCTATGGATTTCAAAGCAAGCCTCTAGAGCCTAGTATGCCAGGTTGGATAAGTATTTGATTAAGCTTTGATTCAATAAAGGTATTGCTAATAGTAGTTTTTATTTCAAGATTGATTAGAATAACATTTTAATTGTTGAAATTTTTGTTGATGACATTATCTTTGGAGGAAATGATTGCCTATGTAAGAAATTTTCTGAAGAGATGCAGAATGAATTTGAGATGTGTATGACTGGTGAAAGGAAATTCTTTCTGGGATTACAAATTAATCAATTGAATAAAGGTATTTTCATATCTCAGTCCAAGTATGTAAAGGAAATGTTGAAGGAATTTGGTTTTGAGGAGTCTAAACCTATTGGTATAGCTATGGTGACTGGATGTAAATTGACAAAGGATGATGATTCTTCAAAAGATAATCAGACTAGATATAGATTTATGATTGGTCGATTGTTGTATTTGACTCAGACTAGACTTGATATAATGAATGTTGTGTGTCATGTTTCTAGATTTCAAGCTAATCCTAAGGAATCTCATGTTACTACTATAAAAAGAATATTTAGATATTTGAAAGGGACAGTTGAATTTGGTTTGTTGTATTCTAATAATCATGACTTTATCTTGAGTGCTTTTACAGATGCTAATTGGGTAGGTGATGTTAATGACTGAAAGAGTACTACTGGTGGTGTATTGTTTAGGTAAGAAGTTGGTCTCTTGGGAAAGCAAGAAGAAGAATTTTATTTTCTTTATCTACTATAGAGGTTGAATACATTGTTCCTGCTAGCAATTGTACTTAGGTAATTTTGATGAAGTAGATGTTGAAGGATATAGTAGTTATTTATGTAGAGCCTATTTCTATATACTATGATAATTCAAGTGCTATCAATATTAAAAAGAATCCGGTGCTGCATTCCAAAACAAGGGATATATCAATCAAGTTTCATTTCTTGAGAGAGAAGGTGAATGAGAAAGAAGTTAGATTGGAGTATGTATCTACAAGGGAACATATTGCATACATCTTTACGAAGCCTTTTCCTAAAGATACTTTTGAGTATCTCATAAAGAAGTTAGGGGTGATTGCCCCTCCTGATGAGATGCAAAATGTATGGATTTTCATCAATTCAGTGCACTTCATAGAGATATTTTGTGATTCAAATTGATGAGTGAGGCTCCTACTCAGGGGGAGTAGTCAGTGTTGCTGATTCGTGGTTCAGATGTATAGATTTGTGAAGCTAATTCGAAAGGGGAGAGAATTATAATTCCCAAGCCTTTGTCATTGATGTCAAAGGGGAGCTGATCCTTGTGATTTTGAGGGAGATTGTTGTGAGTTGATTTCTTTCTTTGCATTGATTGTTTTTCACATTCATATGTTGCCATCAATTCCCAAGAGGGAGATTGTTGGATATTTATAAGAAGTTTGTTGAAATGATGTCTTGTCATTGATGTCAACATATTGTCTTGTGTATTGTAGTGTTGAAGTAAGTTTTTGAGAAAATTGATCCACTCCCTCTTAGTTTGCTGCATTGTTGCCAAAACTAGACACTTATTTCTTAAACGCAGTTGGATCATGATGCCTCTAGTCCCACCCATGTCTAAAACTACTCCTAGAATCTTCAAATCATCTTTGTCTACTATGAAAATTCTCATTCCATTCACATTGTTTCCATACTATTCCTCATCTATAGAGAATTGTATATTTGTCCCTAGTCATTTCAAATTAATTGTAACCATGAATTTTAATTCAACAATTTTTTTTTAGATTTAGTCAGTTATTTATTTTAATTTTTTTATAACAATGAGGATGAATATATATTTAGGATACTCTTCCATTAGTTAGAGTTATAAGATTGGGAAATCAACAAGTTTTTCTTCTCAAGATCTTTGTAATTCTATAGTTTGCCCCTTTAGAGGCCAATTTGATGGGGAAAAAGTAGGAATATCTTTGATATCTCATGTTTGAGATCCCTCCTAAAAGTGAGTACAACCCACTTGATTGGAGGAGGTTATCTTTAGTTGTTCTTTTACTTAGATTTAGTTTGTGCTTCTATTAGAAGAATCCGGTTCTATTCTATTTTTTTAATTCGTATTTGTAGGGAATAATAGTTGTTGCTTGGTTCTTAATTCATTATTTCTAATAATGTCAATTGGTTATGATATTAGTTGGTGTTAGTTAGCACAGAGTCTTCATGCATTTTTTCCTTTTAAAATTATCATTAGGAATCATTTGAATTTGGAAATTTGTTTATAAGTGTTGAGATATAAGATAATGTAATCCAGATTAGCTTTAAACTTTATTGCAAAGGTGTGAGTTAAAATAAATTTCATTAATTATCTCCACAGATGGTCCTTCCTAGGTCGGAGGAATCTGCCCCCCATTAGTAAGATCATTCTATAGATTATCCCCAGAGGGGATAGACTTGGAGGATTTCTGTTTTCCAAAGTTTTTTTATGCGTGGCTTCTTTGGGAAATCCATAGCCCAATGCCCCACTTTCTTAGAATGAAAACAAGCAAAGGGCATGAACTCATATTCCACTTTCTATACCCATTTCCCCAACTTTAAGTTAAAAGATATTTCAAGGGGGAGATCTATCGACTGTTTGATATTCACACAAATCAGGGCATAAACCAATCTTTTTTTCGTCGCAGTCATGGGATCCAAGGATAGGAGCTCACCAAAATGAGAAAGAAAACCAAAAAAGATCTCTTCATCCCAATATTCCAAGGGGAGGCTGAGAAGGCAAACCCAAATGGGGGATTCATTACACTCCCAATCTTTAGGATTAAAGCCAGGTTCCCTTTTTTTAGAGCCAAAGAGGACTTACCCAGCATCTAAGGGCCCCCAGATAAGACAAATTTAAGATCTTCATCATAGTTAAAGGAAAAGAAAAAGAAAGCCCTTGGCCATAGCCACCACCTCAATCTAAAATTTTCTTTTCCATTTATGGGTGACCCAGGCTCGAATTAAATCAATATTAGGGCGGGGAGCCACAAATTTCCCAACCAGAATAAACACCATCTTTGCCATGGTTTCATCTAAAATAGAGTCCAGTATTGAGATGGAAAAAATACCTGAAGTAGGGTCTGTAGTATGATAAATAGGGAAATTGAGTTAGCTTTAGGTCAAGACCCAAAAAGAGAAGACCACTTGTTGCATTCCGAAGAAGATGATGAATCCAGCTTGTTGCCAAATTCCTTTGGGCCCCTTTGGGACATACGCAACAACTGGTTTGTTAGTCGATACATAATTGCCACACATTGGAACTTGCAAAGTACCTCCATCCCACACAACACTACCTCCTTCATCCAATTTCTCATCATCCTTAGTATACCCTGTGATGATCTCCATGTGATCTCCATTGCATCCACCATTTCTGCACCTTCCCACCTACTATGAATTCGAATTCAAATTTTCCTTCTCACCTATTCTCTCCATTCAAATATTTCTAAATATTATAAAGAATAATAGTTATTTCTTGGTTATTTATTCATTATTTTGTATAATTTTAATTGGTTATGATATTAGTTGGTGTTAGTTAGCATGAAGTCTTCATGCATTTTTCTCCTTTCAAAATTATCTTTAGAAATCATTTGAAATTGGAAATTTATTCATGATTGTTGAGATTTGGGATCATGTGATCTAGATTAACTTTAATTCATTGCTAAGGTGTGAGTTAAAATAGATTTCAATTTTTGCAAGTTGAAATAGATTAGTTTATTTGCAAGTTTTCATTTATCTCTTCTATCACCACTTTGAATTTGATATAAAGAAAAATAATTGGTTCCTATAGACCATGTTTATTTAGGAGTTCATTCTCTACAAATAATAGTCCAATCAAGTACAAAATAAGATAGAGTTTAAATTTGTTATCATAGGATAGATTTCAAAACCATAATAGGACTTTAAAGAACCATCATATGACACCCTGAAACTGTGCTTACAAAAAAATTCTTTAGACACCCCCATATCAATAAATGATTAAATGAAAAGGGATTATGACACTTTCAACAACCCCTTTTGAATTTTTGGCACAGTTTTTGGGAAATATTTAGCTTAAAAATCCCAAGCATTAGTGTTGGTAAGATCCTACTTAAATAGTTGATGAACAAACCAAGAGACTCCTTTGGAAAATGTTATAACATTGCCAAATAAAATGTGTGATGATAGAAAGAGAAGAGGAAGAAGTTGCAAATCAAATATTTTTATAGCCTATAGCTTCGAGTCCCAAGAGAAATTTTATACTTATGAAAAGACATCCGCATATGTCTTACCTACATTTCATGAGAAAACATGTGAAGATCGTAACCAATTCCTACTTAAATTTTAAAGTTTTGTATCAAACTTATGATTATGAAAATGATAAATATAATTTAAATTTGTTTACATCAACCTTAAAAGAATTAGCTTGTATTGTTTCATAGGATTAAATACAAATTCCATGGCCACATGCAATAAAATAGAATTTTTCTTCTTGGATAATACCAATTTTATTGAAAAGTCATGTATAGAAAGGATCATGGAGGATGGGATTTTAGAGGATCATGAAAACCAATATTTGTTTGTTATTAGAAGAGGTTGAAATGGGTTGGATGATGAAATTAGAAAATCTATCTATTTGAGACACATTGATGATGAATCTAGAGAGAAATTAAATTTTATTAGAAGAGGTGACCTCAACAAGAAACGATTTGAGGAGAGAGTTGAGGTCTGTAGAAAATACTCTTGCATGAGAGATAACACTTTAAATGTAAGGAAGGGTAAAAATTATTATTACACACTTACATTATGACTTATTAGTTAAAAAGTGACTACCAAGTCAGAGCATGCAAGTTCTATAATGTGAACACATTATCCCATGTTCATGTTACATGTAAATGAATCAAAAGATACCTTTGGATACTTTTTGGTTTACAGACTTTGTCCACTTATTTAGCAATGAGTAATTAATCTCATTTTAGAATAACTGGTATAGTATGATTATATGTTATTTCAAAATAAATTTTATAAAATGTATTATCTTTAGCCCCCCAAAAATGTGGGCCAGTTAGGTAATAGAGAATGTGAAAACCTAATGGTTATAATAGTGATAGGATTATGTGGATAAAAACTAAAAGGAATGGAAAAAATTGTTATGTTCATAAGAAGAGGAGTGTAACAATTGTGTAGGCCATATTAGAGACTAGCACTAATAGGAAATGATTAGGAATAAAAAATGAGTCAATAGTGGTAGTGGTCTTCAAACTTATCTAGTTAGGATTGGAAGAGGGAAATGGTTTGGAGGAAAAAAGTTAGAACATTTCTATAAAGGTATAAGATACTAAAAAAAATTATGTGCCATGAAGACATCCCTCCAAATCCTTGTAAATAAGATTTAGTAATTGGTTAAAAAATTCACAATGCGTAAATGCATCAATGAAGGTGTGTCAATTGCTAAATGTAATTTCTTGTTAGACCACATGTATAAAATTAATAATATTCTTGATTACTCATGTTGGTCCCAACACCATAATAGGATTTAATAAAGAATTCATTTTCTATGGAAGATTAGATTGAAGAGTAGCTCATGACATAAATAAAATTATGGAAATAAGTATTTAAACTTATCTTAGAACAATTAGATGGGAAAAGTGTATTAGATTTGAAAAAAGTATAAGGTGTCTTTAGCCTAAGTAAAAAGCAAGTTTGATTAGGTTAGGTAAAAGATGTGATGCATATATAAGAACAAAAAAACCTTGAAATAAAGTACTCCAAATAATCTTAACTTATCATGGACTTACTTCTAAATTTGATTTTAAAAAATCAATTTAAAATTAATATTCAGTTGAAATAATTTGAAGTGATCTTAGATGAGCGATGCGGTTTTGTAGCTAAAAGATAAATTTGGATGGGGTGGTTGTTGCTTCTAAAGCTATTCACTCTATGGCAATTTCCAAGGAGAGATCTATGTTCATCAACCTAGATATGGCTAAAACATATGAAAGATTTAAGTGGCACTTTTTCTGGAAGATTCTTCTTGCCTTTGGCTTCGTCCCAGAGTGGGTTAGTTTGACTATGAGTTGTGTCATGTCTACCTCCTTCTTTGTTATTCTAAATGGTGAGTCTTTTGAGTTATTTGGAGCCTCTAGGGGTCTTCACCAAGGGGATCCCCTTTCTCCCTATTTGTTTATTATTATGGTTGGGAGCCTTTATAGATTAATTAAATCTCAGGTTTCCCAAGATCAAATTTAGGGTTGGAGTCAGGGTAATGGGATACCTAAGCTTCCTCCTCTCTAGTTTGTGGATGATACTTCTCTTATGGGGATTGCAAGAATTCATGAAGTTGTGACCTTCAGGAGAATGTTGGATATTTATTTGGCTGCTTCAAGTCAGAAAGTCAATGAGCATAAATCCTCAATTTATTTTTTTAATACTCTAGAGCCTATCCAGAGGAGGATTACTAACATCCTTTGATTTTAAATTGGATCTCTCCCCTTTGTTTATCTGGGCATTCCTATGGCTATTGGCAGACAACCTAGTCTATTTTGGAAGAACTTGCTAGATAAGTTGCATTGGAAGGTTAATAATTGGACCCATAGGTGGTTGTCTAGTACTGCTTGGGTGACCTTTCTTCAATTGGTGATTCAGGCTCTTGCTATTCAAAGAAACATGGTCCTGGCAGCTCCTGTGTATTTTCTTAAGGAATTTGATGCCCTCTCATGCCAGTTTCTTTGGAGCAATACTTTGTAGAATTCCAAATGGAGCCTAATTAAGTGGGAACTTGTTTTTTGGCCTCGAAAGGAGGGGAGTCTTGGCTTCCATTCTTCTATCTTGGGTGAACTCACAAAGCTAGTTCCCACTTTTTGGTACATCCTGATTTTTGCTGAAATCGTACATTTTTAAAAAAATAGAATGATTTAAGCTTTAAGAGGTCTCATTTGAAGTAATTAATTGAAGAGAGTTAAATCAAAGGCTCTTAGATCAAAATTTCTTGGAGAGAACCTCTCTACTTCTAAATCATACTTGCAATGGAGTCTCCTTTGCATCTATCAAATGGTGATAAAAAATCAATTTTACATTAGCTTTTGGGGGGTCAAATTAATTCATTTAAAACTTTTTTTTAAAAAGTATTTAGTCCTTATTATAAGCTTTCCAAATAGTATAACTTTTAATATATTTAATTTCATTAATATATTTTTATTTAATTTCTTATGAATGTAGGTTTTTCACCGAACATGAACTTCTTTGTCAAATGCATTGAGAAAAATAGTAAACTAATTCAAAAAAATTCTGAAAAATATCTATGCACTAGGTATTGGTGTTTTCTTTCTAAAAAAAAAGAAAATTGAATTTTGATATATATAGAAAAAGTTATGTGTTCAAACGTACACCTATATCTGAATTATAATTAGTCAAACTTCAAAACTTAATAAAATGAAAAATATTCAACATATCACTATCAAACCAACTGCATGCCCTAGGTATTGATGTTACAAACCAAAATTCAAAATAATTAAATTTTTATCATTTATAAAAAAAAATTATGCGTTTTGGGATACACATCACTCTGAAAAAATGTTGTTTGCTGTAAAAAACTACTTTTTGAGGGAGATGGAAAAATCAATAAAAATTTATTCAAACAAATTTGAAAAAAACAAATTTAGAATCTACAAACAAGATGCTAAAAATCACTAGTTTATATCATCTACAAATTCTTAACGGTTTAAAAGTTATAGGTGTCAAAAAGCGAAGTTTTTTTTCAAAATATTCATCTAAGTGTCAAAGTTGGTCAAAAAGTGGGAACCAGTATTGTGAATTCACCCTCTTGTTTGGGCAGGTTCCTGCAACTAACCTATATTAGGATTGGTGTGCCAATCAATATTATCTTTGGTCTGTATTCTCATGCACAAGTATTTACTAAGAACTGTCTATTTGGATGTTCCTCAATATTATTTGGAGAGTAGAGGGTCTATGGTTTGGAATACTTTGAAGACTGGCACCTAGCTGGTTAAGAGAGATATTTTTGGATTTGCAATTAGGGATTTGAAGCTCTCTTTTGAATGGATTCTTCGGATGGTAATCACTCTCTTCTTTCCATGTATCTGCATTTGTAGGCTCTTTGTGATTGCTTTATTTCACCTAGGTAGGATAAAGTTGTGCACTATAAGTCTGCTCAACATTTTGGTCAGGTTGTTGGTTACAAATGGAAGGATTCTTCTGATTGGCCACTAGTTGGGTCAGATAAGGATCAAATTGAGTTGACTCATATTCTGGCTTCTAGGGTGGGCATCTCCTTAGGAGGACTCGATGTCCTAGCCTGGGGTAGTGAGTCATCTGGAATAAACTCTATTTCTGCAGGTTACTTGTAGCTTAACAGACAGTTGTTTGTAGATATTAAGGTGCCTTTGTGGAAGTAGGTTTGGAATAAATTTTCCTAGCCCAAATGCAATTTCTTCTTGTGGCTTGTGGTTAACAATTGTTGTCTTACCTAGGATGATCTTTGCAAATGGGGTTTTCAAGGCCCTTCAATTTGTGTTTTGCGTTACATTAGTGAGGAATTTATCTCTCATCTATTATTTTAGTGCTGCTTTTCTGAGAAACTATGTCACTTTTGGTGGGGTGTTGGGGGTAAGACTTGCTGCCACATTTCTTCTTTGTTTGAGCTCTGGGTGCATTGGGATAAGTCCCATGCTGAAACCCCTTATCTTCATGTTTCTTGGGCTCTTAGTCCTTAAGCATCTAGCATGTTTGGCTAGAAAGGAATTGGACGATTTTTCAAGATATAAGGATGGATGCCACATACTTGTGGTGGAAAATTATTCATTCTCTTTGTGAGACTATTGTGGTTAAGTGTGATTTGACTAGCAACATGGATCCCGTTGATATTGCTATATGCACTTGTCTTACTCTTCGTCTTCAAGGGGGTGCTCCGATGTTTGGTGGGTAGGGTGGAAGAGGTAGGTGCAGACATCCATTATGGTGGGTTAATTAGAAGGGTCGGTGGACTCCCCCTCCTCTCGGTGTGTTAAAAGTTAACACTGATGGTTCATCTTTGGGGAACCCTAGGAATGCTGATATTGGTGGTGTTGGGCAGGATAGTTCTGGGGATGTTCAATTTATTTTCTCCAACTATAAGGGATTTAATACAAATAATTTAAGGAAGGCTCTTGCCATTTTTTATGTTGTTCAACATTGTTCTGCTCTTGGTTGGCACAAAATTATTTGTGAGTCTGATTCTTATGTGGTGGTGAATTTGCTAACCATGCAGGAGCATGGGGATGTTAGTTGGCACTTGGCTTTAGTTATCAGTCAGATTCTTCAATTTTGTTGCTCCCTAGATTCAGTTACTTTCACACACGTTCCCAGGGAGTGGAATGGGGTTGCAGATTGTTTGGCCAAATGGGTCTCGGATCAAATGCGGGGTTGGAATATAATGGATAGGATGCAATTGCCTTCTGATATGGCTCTTATGCTAGATTAGCTAGTGGATACTGATAGGGTTCTCCAGTACTCTCATCTGGGCTCTTTGTTTGTATCACTTTTGTGTTTGAATAAATTTTCACCCCTTTTCTAATCATTTGAAATAATTTGAAATAATTTGTAATACCATTGAGTAAGTATGTTGTTCTAAAAATCTAAAAATCTAATTTAACTCAAATAGATTTTCAAATCTGATATAATAATAAATCCAAATTAACAAAAATAATTCATATTAAATAATGTGAAAGATAAACATCTTTTAAAATTATATATATGTATATATATATGTATACATATATATACATATACATATACATATACATATATACATATACATATACATATATACATGTATACATGTATATACATATATATCATATATATACATGTCTATATATATATATATATATCAAATTTCCTATTATAATTACTATATTATTTTGGCATTTCCAAGAACTGAACGTACTTGACAATCCGAAAGTTTTGTAGTGCAAACTTAAATAGACTATGAAATGTCCTGCTGCGTTCGCCATTCAAATCTAGTCTCTGTCAATGCACAATTTTCTAACCTATTGAGAAATGGGTGGTCATCTTGATGGGCTGTGATTGAATGAGTGACAAACTAAAGAAATATTAAGAAACAGATAAGAAAGAAATATAAAGCATTTGTTTTGTCCACAGGCTCCTTGAATTCTTATTAAAATGTTGCTCAACCATGGGAAATGGTCAGAAGTCTACGCTGCTAAAGGTAAGCAGTTGGCGAGAGTAGAAGACAAACTGAAGAAATATTAAGAAACTATTGAGAATGCGATAAAAATGGATGGTGAGTAATGGTTATACTATTTGGATCTAGGAAGACCACTTGTTTATTGAGCCTCCCCTTGAACATTCTCACCTCCTTTCAAGGCTTAAGGAGTTATCTAGCAAATTTGGAAGAACTATCGAGAAAAATTGGATGTAGATTGGAATATCCACCTATTAGATAATATACAATACCTTGCTAAGAAGTAAATGTTGTGAATCTAACATAGAGCTATTTAATAAAATATGTCATTTCAATTTTAGTTCCTTACAAAAGAAAGATGAACTATTTTGAACTAATAATGCTCTAGGTATATACTTAGTCAAAACCGGTTGCAATCTTGTTGTCAATATTCAAAGGCTTTATTTGAATGAATATGTTTTTCTATTTGGAATGGACCGCGATAGTTACCTAGAAGAAAAGGGACTATTAAGGTTCTATTTAGAGATTCTTCCAAAATAGGAGATATATTGGACACAAAAAGTTAGGAAAGTTTGGCTTAAAAGCGGGAACAAAATCTCAAAGTTTTTCCATCATTATACAAAAGAAAGGAAAATGGTGAATTAGTAAGATAAATTTATATATTGAGAGATACTAGAAGAGAAGGAGCTCATTAATAAACATGTAGTCTTCTTTTTCAAAAGGAATGTTAAACAATATAGATGACTCCTTAGGTGAATCCATGTCTCATTTTAGTAAGAAAATCCCCAAGTTGGTTTCTAAGAGTGAAGATAAACTCTTGAAACAATGTTTCATAGAAGAAGTCAAAAGGTTGTTCTCTAGCTGCTTCTAGACAAGGCTCTCAAGCTTGATGGCTTCCTAGAAACATTTTTTGTAAGTGCTAGCATATTGCAAGGCACAACATTTGGGTAGCACTTGAGGACTCACACAAGAAAGTAGTCAATTTAAAGACCTGAATAACACCTTCGAATCTTTTATTCCTAAGAAGAAGAAGATTTTTAATCAATATCTCCATGAAACATAGTATATAAGATACTATCCACAACTATATAAAGTTATCTACAAACAATTCTACTTGAGATTATTACTTAGGGGCAAACTCGGCTTGTTCTTAGGAAATGCATCTTAGATGGAGTACTAATTTAATAAGAAGCTATCCACTCTTTAGGTTGTTAAAGGGATCAAGTGTAATGTAAGTCAAACTAGATATAAACAAGAACAACAAATTGGATTGGAGATTCTTGTTCAAATCCCTTAAATCTTTTGGATTTGAGAGAGATTGATTGTCTTGCTAATTCATGATAGTTACAAACCCAAGGTTCTTAATTATTATCAATGGAACTTTGCAAGGTTTCTTTGAGGTTTCAAGAGACTTTTAGCAAGGAGATCCCTTATCCCACTTTCTATTCATAATTTTGGTAGATGCTTTAAGACGATATGGTTTTGTTGTAACTTAACTGGGGCAGTTGGAAGGAATTTCAATTACCTCAAATTTAACTTCTTTGACACATCAACAATTTGTAAACTATTATTCTTTGAGGGATGGCCAAAAGACTAGAGGCTAGGGTCAATATTTTTGGGGATGATTAATCTATTTGTTTAAGTCAAATGGTAAATGCAAGTGTTGCAATGTCTGAGACCCTAGGGAACAAGTAGAAACATAAGTTCACACTACAATTCAAATTAGTCACCCTTCCTAGTATATACCTCGAATTTCCCTTTAACAAATGGCTTAAGATCAACTCAACTATGGGACACTTGCCAAATTATCTAGTGAGATGACCTCATGGAAATCAAAATGGTTGACTTATCATCATGTTGAAAGTAGTAATATCTACTCTTACCATGTCTGTCTAATGTCTTGAGGACCGCAATGTCACATGGGGGTTGCCAATGTATTAAATAGAAAATGAGGAACTTCTTCTAGCAAGGAACATAAAAGCAAAAGAAAATCTCCCTAATCATCAAATCAAAGGATGGGAAATATTATGCCACAAAGGGGTATGGATGAATGGAGTGCAAAGAAAAAAGGAATATTCTTCCAACACAACTATGTTGAAACAAAATTTAGTTGGCAATGGCTAGAGGTTTTTCTAGGGCTACAGTACAAAAGAAGATCTTAACCATAAATAGATTTATGAAACTAAGATATTAAGGCCCTTCTAGACATGTTTTATGTTTTGAGAATATATAAAATGTTTATCATCTTATATTGGGATGCCAATTTGCCTTGGAATGTTAGAGATGCCTTTTTATGTAGCTTGGATGAAACTTCTTCCTTACTATAAATTCATGTGTGGCATCCAACACACTCCATGAATCCTTCACATTTTAGTCGAAGTAGGCACTAAGTTGAGGTTGACTCTCATGAAACCTGTAAGATGATGTTTCTATTTCTTATGTAAGGTAATGATGACAAGATGTGGCATATCACTAAAAAATCAAAACAAGGTGTGATAGAGGCTAAAGAGAATGACATTTATTGAAATATCTTGACATAGTAATAAATGTTGCACGTGCTTACCTTTGTGTATCTCATGTAGAATATATTTTCCAAGAAGATTTAGAGTTTCTTTAAATGAACATGCCCATCTAATTGGCATGCACTTGTAGATAGATGAATTTCTTAAGAGTACTCAAGGAGAAGAGGCTGAAGAGCATCTTCAAATACCGCATTGGCTTAATTCTTCAAGTGATTAAAGGGGTATCTAATTGGCATGCACTTGTAGATAGATGAATTTCTTAGGAGTACTCAAGGAGAAGAGGCTGAAGAGCATCTTCAAATACCGCATTGGCTTAATTCTTCAAGTGATTAAAGGGGTTCAGAGAGTTTTTCTTATTGACTCACCATAGACACAAAGTTGACATGAACATTTCATCCATGTTCTTGGCCTTGTTGGAAAATTTGGGTGAGCCATTTGACTCATAGAATGTGTTGTGCAAATGACTCATTTGAGAATAGTTTTTGGTGAGATTGAGGGCATTTTAAAGATGATAGTTGAAGAATTGGGCATTTAGTTGCCATAGGATTTCTATATTATTTATATCACTAGATATTGCACAAAGTGATGCCCTCTCATTTTGATTAACATCCACTTTGCTTTACCATGACACCATCTAGATGTTGGGAAGTGTGTTTTGTTTCTCCAATGGATTCTAGGGCCCATCCTCGTGGAGGGCCTCAATTGGCTTCAAGATTTAAATACCTTATCCATAAAATGTAATTATGCTCCATTTTATATGACAAAGAGCATGTAGACATTGTTTTTGGCATAGGTTGTAAAAACCGCCTATTACAAATCTGTATGAAACTATAATGAGAAAAACATTGTAAAATATTTTGAATTAATGTACATGAAGCAGACCTCTTATTTGTAGTTTACTGATGAAAAAGGAAAAAAAAACACTTTCCTTAATTAATTAAAATTAAATTAATTAATTATATTTTAAATTAAATTAAATTATGCTCAACTTAAAATTTATATTAATTATATAGTCCAAATCTGAACGATATTTTTATATATAAAGAGGCCAGTGATTGTTTACAGAAAATCAAAATGTAATAGTAATTTATATAGCCAGAAATGGTTGAAGAAAAACAAATGGAGCGAAAGAAGATTTTTTAAGTTCTGCACATTCTTATAAACGACTGTCAAAAATGAAAATGATGTATCATCCGCTTTAACGGGAAACGAGGGCCTCCCCTTACATCTGATAAAGGAGAATTACACTACAATCTAAATTTTGAGTGAATTCTACACGTAGCTCCAAGACGTATCTGTTTTGAGCATTCTAAATTATTCAAAAAACTCAAAAAAATTCACTTACCTTAGAATTCTTATTCCTTTCTCCTTTCTAGCCATAAACATATCATCCTTGATATGGCATCCAGATTCCTGTCATGTTTTTGAACTTCGAGACACATGAATATTCACAAGCTTTTGTACATTATGAGAGGAACTCCTATAAATAGGACAATATGTTAAAATACTTTACATTGTTTCAATAAGCATGTATTGACAACATCATACTTTCACAAACTGGTGAAACGAAAACACATAAATTAGAACCATATACAAGCTCACAGAACTAGAATTTAATTAAAGGGAGATTTGACATGAAAGAAGACTAGATTGTTATGGAAGACAATCTTGAAACAATCAAACATGGACTTAAACTTCTTGATGGAAGTTATAAACATCTAAAATGTAGAGCTGTCCGATGCCAATGTTTCTGTGGGATTGCATTTTTCCAGGAGTTCTGATATGGTAGGTGTTAAATTGGAAGCAGCTGCAGCTCCCATCAAAGATGTCTTCAGGCTCACCAAGGCTTTCGCTACATCACTCATGGAAGGTCGCTCTCTTGATGATTCACTACTACACAGCAAACCAACATGAATGAAAGAAAGAAGACATTTATTGTCTTCCATGTTTTCATTCACATCACTCAATAGCTCCCTATCAACAATTTCTGCCAGTCTGTTTGGAAAAGCTGATCTCACCCACTTGTGCAAGCTCATGTCTCCTACAAACATGTCATCACTTGGTCTCCTCCTTGTAACCATCTCCAATATCAGAATTCCATAACTGTAAACATCTCCATAAATAGAAACATTCCCACCCAATCCATACTCTGCAATCAATTTTACTCTATTAAATTCTTTAAAAAGCTAATAAAGAAAATGATAATGCTAATATAAAGATAATTCAAACATTTTACCTGGAGCAATATAGCCAATGGATCCTTTGAGTGCAAATGTTGTTGTACTCAGTGAATCAGTGGAATTTGTAGAAGTTAAACGGGATATACCAAAATCAGTGACAAGAGCTGTCATGTTGGCATCCAAGAGCACATTGCTGGGTTTTAAATCACAGTGCACAATTTGTAGAGGACAATCATGATGTAAATATTCCATGCCATGTGCTACATCAACAGCAATGCTCAAACACTCACTCAATCCCAATTTACAAAAGCCTTCACCATCCCTCTCAGGGTGCAAATGTTTTTCCAAGCTTCCATTATATGCAAATTCAAGAACCAAACCTTTCAAGTCAGGGTAGAAAAATGCACTCATGATTCTGATGAGGTTACGGTGCCGAATTCTTCCCAACATCTTGCACTCTCTCTTAAAACTCTTAAGAGCTTCTTCATTTTGTAAATTAAGATTCTTGATGGCAATTATCTTACCATCCCTCAACATGCCTTTGTAGACAGATCCAAAGTTACCCACTCCAAGCAAGTTTGACTCGTCAAATCCAGATGTTGCGATGAACAGATCTTGATAAGAAAATTTTGGATAGTTTCCTTGAAAAATAAAGCTCGAGGAACGGACTAGTTGCCTTGAAAGTTTATGCCTCCATAAAATTACTATAATGAAGCAGCATAATACAAATCCAATGGTTCCAACAACTGATAAGACTACTTTTTTGAGAAGGGAATGTTTTCCCTGGGTCAGATTTGGGCATGGAGGCAATGAATAGTGTTTTGGACCACATAGACCAGGGTTCCCCATAAAAAATGTTACAACAGTTCTATTTTGAAACAACCCTCCTTCTGGAATCTGCCCTGACAAATTATTGAAAGAAAGATCCATTTCTTGGAGATTTTTTAATTTGGAGAGTGAATGTGGTATTGGACCTTCAAAGGTGTTGTGAGACAGATTTAGATGCTCTAATGCTGTGCAGTCTCCTAGAGAAATTGGAATGACCCCAGTAAGTTTATTTCCAGATATATCTATGGCTAGAGCCATTACAATTTTACTCATCTCCTGCGGCAACGGCCCTTCCAGAGAATTCCATGAAATATTAAGGTAGAATTGCAGGTTTTTAAGGCTGGCAATGACTTCACCAGGTATCTTTCCCCCTAGTTTATTGTAAGATAAGTCAAGGAGCTCCAACTTCTGACATCCCTCCAAACTAACAGGGATCTCCCCTGATAACTTGTTGTGCTGAAGTAGAAGACGTCTTAACTGCTGGGAGCTACAAAGTGAATCAGGTATTTTTCCAGATAACTGGTTGTGACTAAGATTTAAGAGTCCGAGATGTTGCATATGACTTATCTCACTTGGAATGCTTCCTTCTAATTTGTTCCCACCCAGATGCAATTCTTCCAACTCACGAAATCTATTAATTCCAGATGGAATATTGCCGCTCAAAAGATTATTTTCTAAACCTAAGTATGTCAAGTTTGTGAGATTTACAATCTGTTGTGGTATGCTTCCGCTTATCATGTTGGCCGATAAAGCCAAGTAATTGAGATTAGAAGACAGCTGGCCTATGGTCGGGGCCAATATACCAGTGAAATAATTGATTTTCACATCTATTTCTTGCAAGTGGGAGCAATTTGTGGGAGCATTGAGAAAGGCCAAGGCCAATGTGTTACTGCTGTCACTAACGAGTTGATTGGTGTGTAGGTAAATCTTGGTGAGAAGCTTCAACCTACCTAGTTCCATTGGAACCGTTCCACCAAGTTGGTTTGTATTTAAATAAAGTTCTTTGAGACTGGAGCAATTTCCCAGGGAGTTTGGTATGTTTCCACTAAGCTGATTTCCCCATAAACTAAGATACTCTAAGTCAGTTGGTATTCCCAATTCAGGTGGAATGTTGCCCGATAAGTTATTTAAGGCCAAATCCAATCGAACTAAGGCAGACAGATTCTTGAAAGAGGGTGGAATGGTACCCGTTAGACTGTTACCGCCCATGTAGAGATACTTCAAACTTGTTAGAAGAGTCAGCTCAGGCGGAATGCTGCCATGCAGTTGGTTGAAGGTGAGTGACAGAAGATACAAACTGCGGCAAGCGGAGAGAGCGGGCGGAATGATTCCTTGTAATTGATTGCCGGCCAGCTCGAGTATCTGTAGATTTGGCAGTTGGCCGAGTTGAGGAGGAATAGTACCAGTGAGGTTATTGAAGGAGAGATCAAGGGATCGAAGAGAGGAGAGACTCCCGAGCACGGGAGAATTGGTGCCGTCTAAACCCATTTGGGATAAATTGATGGCACGGACAGAGTGAAAAGTGCTGGGAATGGCGCCCGATAGACTATTTCCAAAAAGGTAAATAGTCTGGAGGTGACTGAGCATGCCCAATTCAGGAGGAATGTGGCCGTAGAGCTCATTGTTGGCCAAATCCAATACAACTAAGGCAGACAGATTCTTCAAAGAGGGGGGAATGGTACCCGTGAGATTGTTACCGCCCAAGTAGAGGTACTTCAAACTTCTGATAAAGCTCAGCTCAGGCGGAATGCTGCCATGCAGTTGGTTATAGGAGAGTGCCAGATAATACAAACTGCGGCAAGCGGAGAGAGCGGGCGGAATGGTTCCTTGCAAATGATTCTGATGCAGCAAGAGTATCCATAGATTTGGGAGTTGGCCGAGTTGAGGAGGAATGATACCAGTGAGATAATTACTGGAGAGATCTAGGGCTCGAAGAGAAGAGAGATTTCCCAGCACAGGAGAGATGATGCCATCTAAACCCATTTGGGTTAAATTGACGGCACGAACAGATTGAGACGAGTGACAAATAATACCAGACCAGTTACAGAATGGGTGAAGGGGAATCCAGTCGGGCAGAGCATTGCCGTTTTTGGATACGACAGCTTTGAATCGCAAGAGCAATTGTTGTTGTTGTTGTTGTTGAGAGAGATGATTGAGAGAATGAGGAAAAGCGGAGATTGAAAATATGAAAAACATTAAAAGTAACAAAAAAAAAACAGCCATGTAAGACAGAACTCTTGTGAGGCAGGGGAAAAACAGAAGGCAATTGAAGAGAATAGAATGGAATGGAGGAATAAATAGATTAGGGATATCAGTGCCTACAAATTACTGTTTAATAATTTCATCAGAAGTTATGTTTCTAGATTTTTTTATTTTGTTTTCTTTAGTTTTTTTTCAAATTAATAATGATGAAGATGGATTTTCTAATAGAAAATTAAATTAAAATATTTCATCATATTAAACAGAAAATAATAATTCAAATTAACAATTTTTTTCTATGTTGTCATATATTTTAAATTCACAAGTTTTTGTAATGCAATACATGAGCTCTTACTAGAAATCACTATCTACATACTGAAATATTAAGAGGTAGTTATTAGATACATAATATTTTACAATTTTACAATAAATTATATTTTAATTATATATTTTTTGTAATAATTTAAATTTCAACTACCTAAAAGAAGTCACCAACATATGACCACTTATCTCTTAAATCAATCTCATTGGTATCCTTCTATGTGTAATTGTATGTGACACTACCAGAACAACTTAAAAAAACCTCAATTAGTCAATCATTACAAAATACAAATGCTCAATATTAGCCTATTAATAAATTGAAAAAAATACAGGTATCCATTAATAAACTATATTAATCTCCTAATTGTACTATTAAATTAGTTTTGCCTAATTGTTTTGTGGTGTTTGTGCACAATTTTAATTACATGGGTAGAAACTTGGGTGGCTAAAAACTAAAGTTAATAATTGATTATCCAATGTGTACATGATTAGAGGGACATTAAGAGATATAGAGAATTAGATTAGAAAATAGAAAGTGAACAAGATGATCAATCAAATAAATAAAATTATTTATTTAATTTATGAAGAGGATTAAAGGTCTAATTAAATCATTTTCAAATAATTATTTACCAAGGGTTAGACCTTAGAGATCAATGAAATAATAATTTTAGATGAGAAACAAGAATAACAAAATTAGTGGAAAATATTTTAAATAATAAAGAATATTTAAATAATATTGACGACAAGAATGAGAATAATTGATCAAATGTAAATGATCAATAATCAAAGGAATTATCAAGTCCAACAAAGTGTCAGTTTGAGGTGTTTGCATTTCAATTGTATTTGAAATGATGGTAAAATAACTTTATTTTGAAGAAAAATAAAATATAGGTCACTCTAAGAATTAAGAAGAGAAAAGATGCTTTTGTATAGAAGAAATAGAAGAAATGTGGTGAAAGATGGATTCCCCCTTGAGAGGGTAGGTGGGTTAAAAAATGGATAAAAGAGAAAAAATATGGATAAAAAGAGAAAGATAATGAAAAAAGGAGATGGGAGGAATAAATGGAATAAAAAATAATGAAATGGGTTGAATAAATAGGGCTAGGGGTAAAAAATTAATTTTTACCCTAGCTAATAGTGAAGTGAGAACATGGTAGAAGAGAAGCAAAGTTAAGATAGAGAATGCATGGATTAATGAGTACTAGGTAAAGAGAGTGAGATGGTATTGACGTCTGGAGGAGTGAGGGCTAATGGTACATACTCTCATCTTGATCATTTCATGCATTTACGTGTCATTAATAAGGGGTAGATTAGGTCAAATGATGCAACTATTGAAGTAGTAAAAATATGAATTGGTAGATATGTTAAGGGATGGAGTGGCTTTGTTAAGGGTTGTGGTTGTTGTGAAGCTAATTAGTGACTCCATAAAATGTGAAATAATTTTACTAAATTATAGTAGCCATGTAATCATAATGATTATGTAAAATAATGATTAGGTAAAAGCATAATTGATGTATATAAAACCTAATGAATGTGTTTGGTAACTCAATGATTGAGCTTAGGAGGGAAAAGGCTAGGGAATGGTGATACATGGAAAGAAGTATATCAGCTGATTTATGAGGATTGATTGGTGTTATTGAACATCATGCAAGAGCATTTACAATTACTAGAGACATAAGAGTGGAAATCAGGAGTATAGAGCTTGACGATGAGCTTGGGAGGTGTAGATCAAGTGATATTTCATGAGCTTATAAGGTTGAGTATATAGTGAGTATGACAACCATTTGAGCACATGGTTATGGTTGCAACACTAGTAAAGAGGTGACAATTCGAGATGAGCACCTTTCATCTTGTTATGAGGGAGAAAATAATTACCCTTGGGGATGTATGGTGAATATTAAGAGAATTTATTATAACTTGAATAATTTACACACTAAGTGTAGATGTGAATAATATATTGTAGCAACTATATAGGAAAGTAGACCTCGAGTGAGGAGACGTAAGACACTAAATATGGATGCATATAGAGGGACGATTGTAAATTTCCCATTGATGATGCTAGCTCTTGTTAGTAGTATTAATCCGCTTAGGAAGGGAGGATGCTCTTTCCACATTAGGCTAGACAAATTCATTATAGATATGGTGGAGTGTAGGCAACTATTTGCATGGGGGCTTGCATGAGCCATTTATAAAAAGGATTTGCATTTAATCATTTAAAAAGATGGATGGGGTCTAGGGCATGTGGCTTTAATATAAATTTGGGCATGGGATCACATTGTAGTGCTCTAAACTATTAGCAATTTGGGGAGTCCTCTATCTTTGGGCAACAAAGGATAGGAAAATACAAATAGATGGAGCACATGGAGTATTCATAGTAGGTATTAGACAATTCATTGTAGGGTGATTTAGTTTGGAGGTCATAGAGAGAGGGGGAGGGATGGCTTAATGATGTTGTAGTATCATGAAATTGTGCCTCCTGCAATTTTAACCAAACTCAAAGTCCTCACTTTGGCGAAAAAACCCTCTTTTCTGACCAAGACCTCTTCATGCATGTTCACCCCATTGACCCCTTCTTGTTTGAGCCTTGAGATAGACTCAAGACCCTGTCCGAGCCCCAAGATAGGGCATGACAAGGGCATGGCACCCATATCCCCCTTGCACAAGGGTGTGGTGCCCATATCTCACCCTCTTAGGGTGGCCCCAAGATAGGTCCCCCCGACCCTATATGCACTTTGGGATCCCAAATCTCCTCGATGTCGACTTTTGGTGAGATGAATTAATCTTCTAAGGCATGCATAAAAGGGAGTTGGTTTTCTCATTTGCAAGGAGGCAAAATTAAAGCAAAGGGATGATAAGAAAGCATAGGAAAAAATATACATGATCAAGTATTCAAGCATTCAAGTCTTCTTCATCCATCCATGGGATCAATATTACAATATTCATTTGAAAGCATGTGTGTGTGTTAAGATTTTTTCATGTTACATGCCATTTCATACAACACTTATGATTACATTTAAGAAGAAAAGAAATCATCATCAACAAGTTACAGATCTACAAGGTATACAATTCCATTGTTTACATTCAAGCATTTGCAATTACTTTCTTTCAAGGTTGATTCCTCAACCAAGGTTTGCCTGAGGCAAACCCCTATCCACAACCCCTCTCCCTCTCTTTTCTATGTGTAGGTTGCAAGTGCGCAGTTGTAATTGCAGGTTTGGGCTTCATTTTTAGAGATGAAAGAACCCTTTTCATTTCACGGATTTTGTGGAGGACCATGTACATTGTCACCATGGTCCTGATAACTTTTCTCCAAATTTGCAGGGAAGATCCTTATCAATCTAATTAGCTTAGATCCAAAGTTACAGCGTGATCCCAAACTGATAGCTCCTCATTTCACTCAATCTCTCTCTTTGTTCCACATAGTCAACAAGTCAACTTTGTCATATACAAAAGAGGGTAAATCACTCTTGAACCCTTGCAATCCACTTGGAATTCACATCCTTGTTTCCCTTGGATTTGGATCTAGTGGATTCAAGCCCCTCTTTTGAATGTAAAGTTCATCCAAGTGAAAATCATCCTAGTGCTTCCTTTCTCTCTCCTAGGTGGGGAGTCACTAGAGTCCAATTTTCCAATTTACAGATGCCAATATATCTCTATTATGTGATGATTGAATATTAACTTATTGGGAGACATCCATATATCATGGAAAGATACACATGTGAAAGGATTAAAATAGAGGAAATACAATCCCTAGACTAATCAATACAACGTAGAAGGTCTCAATCTTACATTATATTAGAACATGTAAGGCCTAGCTAGTATCCCTCAAAGGAGAGTTAGGCATAGATATTATGAACTTCTTTATTGCAAGAGATTGAGGTTGTTGAATGTATGTAATAAACTTGAGTAATATAGATGACATGTAATATAAAATATAAAAACAATAATATAGATCTAGAATGTACACATAGAGAAGAACCTAGAATTAATATCTAGAGTTGACTATGTTGGATGGAAGCATTGTGTACTTGTTTCTAAAGACATTGGATGGTTTGGAGACAACCAAAATAGGATCAGAAGGATCTACACACATGCCTCCTTGAAACTAGGGTAAAACCAATAGGATAGGGGTGTTGCAAACATGTGTTTCAAGGTTTTCATGCATTTGAAGTTTGAGATAATTTTTCAATGTCTACTTTATTTGTTTATAACTTTTCATTGTCAAATTTGGACCTAAAGACAAACAAAGGGGAAGTTGTTCTTCTATATACGGGATTTCCTAAGTCAAATATCATTTTAGTATTTCCTCTTCCATAATGGTGATGGTGAGAGAGAAAGCATATCCTTGCAAGGATAGAGACTAAATACACTAAATTTTTTTAAAATGATAAGTTCTTAACTAAGGTATGAAACTCTCTCAAATAATTATACAAAATAATTCTAGTGAACATTAGAGATATATTACATTATTCTAGCATAAACTAGACAATAGCCACATCTAACACCTATTGTAGAATATATTATGACATGAAAATCCTGGAAATAGCTACTTAGTGATTGGAAATCGTATCCTCAAAACCACAAGGCCAAGCCCTACAAGGCATAGGATTGTGGACCAAAATAATAACTTTCAGACTTAGGAAAATATGTTGTTTGACCCTTAGACAATTTTTCTCAACCATAGAATAAAGACCAAAAGCATAACTAACCTTCATCTAACTCCTTAAGAAACATATATAAGCCAATCAAAGTGATTTCATTCCTCACCAAAATTATAAAACATGTGTAGAAAACTAAACCATGTACATACCATACATCTAGACAATTATTATTCTATGGATATAAAAAAACAAGACTAGAAGACAAGCTAAAAACATTTTTTGATCGGTACCGATCTCATAAACAACTAAGGAAATTGTTTCCAAGTCATTGCTTTTACCACAAGATCCTCAAATTGTTATTAAAAAGTTGAAATGGTCATAAATCTATCTTGGTGAAGGTAGTGAGTGTTATATTTCTAATTTACAGTTAAATCTTAGCCTACCTTGACCAAGACTTTAATATAGGCATTCTAAATATCATTTTGGATCAAACCATTCAATATGTTAAGTTTTGTTCTTTAAGGGTGTGATAATGGTAAGCTTTGAGTATAGAGGAAAACAAGAACAAGGGATAAACTAAGATATCGTGAGTTTGATCTATGCTGAACACAAAAAACAATTAAGAAATAAATATAAAGCTTTCCAAGCTATCTTAGCTTGGCCTTGTTCAATTTAAGAGGACATTGGCCAAGGCTTTGACACAAAAATTGGACAATATCATTTTGGATTGGCCATTCAATATGAAGACCAACCACAATTAGCTTACAATGACTTTACATCAGTTTTTAACTTCTACGAATTCAAATATGTTATATATTGATTTGTAAAGGCCCATTCGCCAAACATGACAAGTTTTGTCCTTTAATACTTGTCATTTTTCTCATATGTAATAAACTAATATTCAAGATAGTCGTATTATTAAATTGACTTATTATTAACATATTATCCAATTTTATATTAAAAAACAATTATATAAAATAAGACTGGAACAATAAGTTCATGTAATATTAAAGTTTAATTATGAGTTGGCCATATTTTATGTTTCTATGTTGACTCGATTTATAAAATTCTTAGATGTAGCATTTGAATGGAATATGGATATAAGTGGTAAAATATAATTAAAATTTAAGTAAACTTGATAGATAACTCTAAGATAATACTCAACCTTAGGATTAGTTGAAAAGAGAAGGTAATGATTATTTTGGATTATCTCAAATTTTTATTTAGTCTCCCTTTTGTTATGCTCATTTGAGAGACTACAAGTTTGAAAGGGAGAATGCATATTGTTAAGTGAAACATTCCTTTTAAAGAAAATCAATTTTAAAGATTAATGGCGAGGTCACATTTTCAGCAACTACCACACCATACTAGGGCTAATGTAGTGTGGTAATGTCTACTCAATTCATATCACAATCTATAACATTCATACTTTACATTTGTAATAGTCTTAATATTTTTGGATTGTTTCCCTTGCTAATGGGCTTGGGCTAGTTAATAACCCTTCCTCCTCCAAGATTGAGACTAAGTGGAAGGCCCTAGAACCTAGATGGGTCAAAATAAATTTTCTATGGGGCAACCAAGGGTAACCTTGGTCTGGGAGGAGTTGGATGTATTTCTAGGGATGAGAATGATAATATTATTGTTGAAAATTTTAGGGCCTTGGAGGAGACTACCAATAACATGGCAAAATTTAGAGTAACACTACTTGGGCTACAAATGGGGTTAAAGATGGGGGCTAAGAAATTTCATTTAGAAGGTGACTCAATGATATCAATGAATGCAATTTGAATGAGCCATACTCCTAATTGGATGCTAGCATGATGGCTACATTCGATTAAGGAATTAATTAGAAAACTCAAAGATTTAAAAATAAGCCACATTTATAGAGAAGTGAATGATTGGGTAGATAATTTATCCAAGCGAGCTTCTGAAATTGAATGATAAGTTAAAGGAATATTAATTTTTAGTTGATATGATGACGACATGTTGCCTTTTTGGATGGCCATTTGCTGAGGTGGCAAAGTTGGCTTACCTTTCTAGTTCATTGACTAGACTGGCAGGGTGACAAAGTTAAGGTGTCTTTTTTAGACAATTGTTTGGCTGGGGTGGCAAAGTTGGCTTACCTTTCTAGCGTATTGACTAGACTGGCAGGATGGCAAAGTTAAAGTGGCTTTTTTAGACGATTGTTTGGCTGAAGTGGTGAAGTTAAATTTTTATTTTGAATGGTTGATTGGATAGATCGGTTGGTATCAAAGCGTGATAATAATGATGCGATGAATTTAATATCAAATTGATGAGTTGAAGATCGATGATGGGATATGACTAGTGAATTTTGAGATTTACATTCAGGTGATTTGAATAGATTGTGGAGGTTGATTTCTTTCTTCAAAATGTGAGATTATTAATGGAACATCGTGCCAGATTCATCATTCAATAGAATGAGAGACAATAAATAAATTTTAAAAAATGGTGAATTTAATGCAGTAGATGGTAGAAAATTTGACATCTAGAGCCACATCTTTGGTGGACCAAAATGAAGCATAGACTGAGATCTCAACTTTGGGGGTTCCCTCTTGGTAGCTCAGTAGGAGAAGATAGATTTCCAAAGTTTGTTTGCTAGGTAATTAAGATTTGGTATTGAGTTTGATACCATAGATATTATAAAGAATTTAATAGAGAAGAAAGGACAAGCAAAGGATGGGCATTTATATCCAAGTGATATGAAGGGGTGTGTAGGGTGTTGGTGTTTCCAACTGATTACTCCTAAATCCTTCTATGAGATGCCAACCTTAATCTTCAAAGCCTTGGATTAGTAGACGAATTGACATAGTAATAACTAGGGATAAGGAACTAGTCAATCTCTCTACACTTTATGCTCTCTAGGACCTAGGTGGTTGTCCCTTTTAGTAGCATCCTTGATATTTATGACTTGTTCAATATTGTAATAGATATGTTCATAGCCTATTGAGTGATTCAATAAACTTTAAAACCTTTAGGATGAAGCTTTCACCTTTTTATATATTCTGATCACTATGAGAACTAACTATCCTAATTTTTCAAAATGAAATTCATAAAATAAAATCTCTAATTGAATTGTAGATAAAATTTTCCCTTTTGCCATAGTTAACAATAAAATACCATGATCAATTCCTTATCCATTGGGCTAGATGAACCATTATTACAATAATAAATGTATAGACTCTGCACTATCTTTTGCCTAATATGACTAATATTTGATATCAATCATAGCATGAAATGAATCTCCCAATTGCAACTTAATACTTGTTCTCTACATAGGATCCTTTTGAATAGAGTAAGCAATTTTAATCTTCTACTGTAGAATAAACTAAAACTTATTCATACTCAATAACATAGTGTAGACACATGAATAAAAATTCCTTAATTTCATTAATTCATATCAGATTCTGGATAACAAGTAAAAGGAACAACTTGGAAATCATTTAATTTGAAATCAAGATGTTTATATAATTCTAAAGTACTTATGCATATCCTTTGCAAGATTATTCCAAGTAGGACATGTAACTGATTACAGTACTGTATTGTAAAAACTATGAGCTCTTTTGCATATTATTCACCATTGGTGAATCAATATACTTGCTTCTCTATTAGAATTTTTTGAGCTTAGTAGTGTGTTTAGAAGTCAAAGAATAAGAAGAAGAAAAAAGGGCCTTGATTATCCTCTTATATAAAAAGTGAGGATGCAACAAGCTTCGAGCCTTTTACAATATAAAAAAATTAGGTAATCACCCGACAAGAAAAAAAAAAAAACCTTTTGAGTTCCTTGACAAGAATAGACATTCCTCTATCTTCCTCCACTGGTGGTAGGTTTTGGAGATGATCTAGAAACCTCCTTTTCGTTTCTCAATCTCCCTTATCAAGCTGAAAAGTATGATAACCCTATAGACCTATTAAAATACACATTAATAGAGAGCAACTTACAAATTCTTATAAAAAATATGCATTTAATAAGAAGGATAAAATTTAATATCTTCAGAGAGATCAAATATTTGTGATTTATCCAAGAAATATTCCTTTTTAACCTTATTACACTCGAGAAATCTGGAAACTGCAAATTTCAAATTTGAAAAATTTGAAGGAAAAGAGAAAGCTTTAGAGATAATCAAATCCATGCTACTTGAATTATTTAAGACCTCTAATATGTTGCTGGAAGTATTTATCTTCTATCTCTGACCTTGCCGCCTCCATTCTTATCATTCTATAGTGCAATCTTGGCAGTGCATCCATATATGACCCCAACTTTCTCAGAGGAGTTGTACATCTCTAATGATATTAGAAAATATTTGGTCCTCTTTTGTTCTAATATATATATTTCATTCTTACTTAGGTCTAAAGATCGTTCTTCGTTCCACTTTTCTCCTCCCTTTGCCAAACAAGACAGTCATGTGGCTTATGACCAAGCACTAAAAACTTTTGACACCTCCTATCTTTTGTATGTACATCATGTGGATAATAAAGACTTGTTTGACCACTTCGAATTTTGCCTTGAGGCTTACTATCATGTTGCATAAATAATTAGGAATGGGCCTAATTAATGGAACCTCTAATACTGCAATTAATCTACTTATATGAGATAATGAGAAAGCCAAGAATCGTTTCCACTTCAAGTACTCTCAAGAGAAAGTCCCAGTAGATCTCTATGTCCATCCCAAACTAGATCTACATGATCCAAAATATATAAATATATAAATTTCATCATTACATTAGAATTACTTAAGCTTACATTTCACAACTATAAATTACTATAGTTTTTTTTTCCTTTTTTATTAATTTATTATATTGTTTAACACCAAAATTTTTGTAATATCCATTCTAAATCAGATTGTCATTGTCCTCCTGCGTATGCCATTGAGATCTAATCTCCATGAACGTCCTTTTCTTCTAGAAAAACGGGTTATCATCTTGATGGGATGTGATGAACGTTAAGGAGTGGGTAGAGAGAAAAACACAAACTAAAGCCAATTTTTGATCTCATAAACAACTAAGGAAAAGATTGCCAAATCTCTGTTTTGACTGCAAGCTCCCTCAATTGTTATGGTCAGAAGTCTATGCTGCTGAAGGTAATGAGTGTTCAGATTTCTAATATACGATTAAATCTTAGCTGACATTGACCAAGACTTTAATACAGGCATTCTAAATATCATTTTGGATTACCCATTCAATACGCTAAGTTTTTGTCCCTTAAGGGTTTTAAATATCATCTTGATGATATGTGATGAATGGTAAGCTCTGACTACAGAGAAAAACAAGAGTAGGGGACAAACTAAGCATCTTCATTTTGATCTGTGCTGAACTTAGAAACAATTATAAAATAAATATAAAGCTTTCCACATCATCTGAGCTTGGCCCTCTTCAATTTCAGACGGCATTTACCAAGACTTTGAACAGATTAGCCATTAAATATGAAGGCCGGCCTTGATCAGCTTACAATGACTTTACATCAGTTTTTAACTTATTCAAATTCGACTATGTTGTATATTGATTTGTAAAACCCCATTCACCAAACCTGACGAGTTTTGTCCTTTAATACTTCTCATTTTTCTCATATGTAATAAACTAATATTCAAGAAACCTGTATTATTAAATTGACTTATTATTAAAATATTATGAAAATTTTATATTTAAAAAAAAATTATATTAAAATAAGACTGGAATAATCCCAAAATAATTGGTCCATCTCATGACTCATTCTTGGCCTCTTTGTGATAGGATGAAGACACCAAATAACTAATTGATCAAGATGATCATCAAAAATACTCCTAAGAGCATCTTATCTCTCTGCATTGGATCAATTGCTTCCAAGTCAATATCATGTCTCCTCCTTAATTCATCAAAAATTATAGCAGAGGAGATATTCCATCCTTCCAAAAGGAATACTACACTTATTTTTACAATCTGTCTGCCCATTTGAAGGGTCATAATAGTGAATTTCTCTTTGGAAGCTTTCAACAACTCATCATTAATTCTCAACCTTTCATCATCCCTTAGGTCATTGAGCTTGATGCCCTTCCTTGTTTATTGCTCATCTACCAAATTTCTTATTACAAACTACCTGAACTCTCTGGTATTTATAATTTCATCATCACTCATGAATTGTACATAGGCATTTAGCCTTACATCTTCACTGAGGTCACTCCCAAGCTTGAATGTATCAAAGGACCCCTTTCTTAGGAGGATTATGAATTGTAACACCTAATTTGATATCAAACATATGAGGGGGTAGAGGATCCTCTCCTTGGAACTCAAAACCTTTATTTGTTATATGTCTAGGCAGATTTAGGATCCAGTAGTAGATCCATTTTTCGTTAGCTAGGATACTTTTCTAGCTCCGCAAATCATATTTTATGGACTTTTATTTTATTTTCTTTTAATATACTAGGAGGTGGACTTTCCAACAATTTAACTACCAAAAATGAAAAAATATTGTTGGGATGTAGTTGAATAGAAAAGGAATTTGTGATTACATTGAATATGATAGTTTACATGAGTTTGTGAATATGTTTTTCAAATCATGATTTTCATATTGGTTTGTATTGATCAAAAGAGGGACAATGTGAATGAACTTTTTATTTTATTTTTGTTTTGTTTTTTATTTTTTTGTTTGAAATTGGATATCCGGTTTTGAGGAGGGAATCATAGGGTACTACTCTCAATTTTTTTAACAGTATTCATATTTCTTATTGTATGAAGAGATTGCAAAAATATGGTCATTTATGATTATTTTAGTAATCTTGTTGTCTCAAACCATAATTAAAGTCATTTGAGATAAATTTTATCCTCTCAACTTTCATGTGAATGGTTGACTATTTGATCTTGTATGCTATATTAATTTTGTTATATTCTTTGGATTCAATGAAATATTAAAATAAAGCTATAACCTTGAAATTATTATACTTTCAATTTTATTATATGCTCTAAGGGGTAAGCATGCCATATAGTTCTTTACTTGTGCTGTTAAATGAACATTACTACCTACTTTCTCAACTTATTTTCCTTTGTCTTTCCTATCCTATTATTTGTATAGCTTTCTTGTGTGACTCTTAAATTGCATTATTTATAGACAATTATTTCCTTTGTGAGCTATATTGGAATGACCACAACTTAAAAATTTTATACACTTGCACATAAGATAGTTATTCTCTCTATACTTATAAAGGGAAGCACATGGGCTTTGTTATTATTCCTTCTCCATGACTTAGATAACCTCCAAAGTGTCCTTGGTATCACAAAGCATACTATTTCTAGGGTGCATACACTATTGCACTTAAATATTTCACTCTCACAACCTAATATGTCATGTAAAATCATGATATGACTTATACATTAGGTTTGAAATAAGTGAAAAAATGCATTATATTCATACAATAAGTGTGAATCCAAAAGGGAAGAAATTACATATCATCAAATTAAATATATAGAAGAGGGGTGATATGAGAAGATATAATTTAAGAATTTTAGGATCCTTTATGAATGTAGTTGTATTGGTGTAAAAATAGGTTTAGGGTTAAATTAAGAAAATAAAACCACTAACAAGCCTAATTTACCAATACATTAAGGAGGAGAAGAATCTAACATATCTAACCTTTATAGACCAACATTTTGATGAAATTTTAGGCTCCTTTGATAGGGCTTTGGCCTCCTTCAATTGAATTGAATTTAATTATTGAAGATTAGGGAAATATAATGAATTATTGAAACAATTTGATAGAAACAATGAGCTACAAATGTCATACGATGACACCAACCTGTATTTGAGTAGAAGAAGATGATTCATATATGTTCCAATAATTTTGACCTAATTTTTCAAGACTAGGTAGTATCAATTCATCATGGTCCTCCAAATTTTTCGTGGTCAAAACTTGAACCTATTTTTATTTGTCAATCCTATCGATCCTCCTGAATGTGACTCTATATCTATTCCTACACATAGTGAAAAGGGGAAATATGTTAGGAATAGGGGTTTGTTTTACGTAAAACCTTAGTTTTGGAACTAACCATGAAATTGAATTAACAATATAAATGAAGTAATATAGTAAAATACTTTGTTGCCAATGTGAAATTGATGGTGTGTTAGTATGGTTATCATTGATGTCAACATATTGATTTCAGTGATTGGTTTGTGCTTCGCATTTCTAATATGTTGTAGTTGTAGTAATGAATCTTTGGTATGTTGTTGGATGTTTCCTTGCGATGTCATTCTTATGATCTGGAACTTCAAAAGTTGTTCTAATGAAGTGTATATAGTAATGATGATGTTCGACAGTGTTTGAATTGGTTTACATTTCTATGCATTTTCAATTTTGATGATGATATCTTGGATTTATGTTTTTCATATCATTATCTTTGTTATTTTGATTTGGGATGTGACGATGTTCTCCAGAGATATGGTTGTAGATATGTTCATCACAGGTCTAGTCAACCTTGAATGTTTTATTTTTGCTCCTGTTATTATGGCGTATGGATAATGTGTTGTTTTGGTCAATGAAGTTCATTGTGGTGTGGTTCACTTCTTATTCCATTCAACCACAAGAATGTTTTATATAGGAAATACTTCAAATTGTCTTGTGGTAAATTCTTTTCCCAGCTTGGGATACTTCTCATTCAAAGAGATTAGTATAAACAAAGGATGATTGTAATGAACAAATATAGATATAAGTTGATTGAAAAAAAAGGTCTCTCTCCCGTTGGTGCAAATTTGTTAGGTTGTGTGTAGTTGTGGTTGATCAGTGTGGTTGTGTACTGATGTTCTTTGGTATCGAAAACAAAGAACCAAAGGTCTCTTCCAACATTGCAGTTTAGTGGCAGTTATGCTATAGTGGTAGATTCTTTCTTTTTCCTTCTTCTTTTTGGCAATGAGCCCACCTATAGTGAGAATTTTGGTAGTGAGCCACCATTTGTAAAAATCACCTTAACCGATGTCATCTTAATAGGTTTCTTTTACTTGATAATTAGCATTCTCTGTGGTTTTTTCATTCTTGTGTTTTTCACATTAAATCTAGTGTTTTATGTGTATGTTTCATATGTGTGCTCTCTCATACTTATATCAGCTTATGGTTAGGTAATCAAGAATTAGTTTATTGGATCTTACTTTGTGTAAGAAGTAAAATATTTTAATTGGCAACTTATTCAACCCCCCTCTGAGTTGTTTGGTATATTCAACATACTTTCCTTTTTATTGAAAGGTTGAGAATGAATGAAACTCTAATGATATACCTTTAATGAAGTTTTTTTTTGTCTCCACAAGGTATTAGGATTCCACATAGATTATCTTCATTAAACATGGAACATGAATGTCATCTCCAATGCTTCATAGAGGACTGATGGTATTCTCACATAAATTTACTAGAGTGTAATTGGAATCTTGAATTCGTTAGGTTTAAAAGGATATGAATAGACCTCCTTTTATACTTATTTGTCAAAAATTAAATTAAATTTCTAACCTAAGCTGACATAGGATCTAATTTACCACCCTCACTAGGTGACTATTAAGAGGAGCCAATTTGGGGGCTAACTATGAAGTCCAAGGTGTATATGCCTTGGTCTTGATTTAGGACCATCGTGTTGTACGTCCTGGTCCTGATTTGCGACTAGGGTGTGGTAGTCCTTGGTCCTACAAGTTAGGACTCCAAACAGAGGGTCAAACTAGAAATGCGGTGAGAATGTGAGGTGAATAGGTGGTGTGAGTATAATTAGTGTTGTAATCAAGCCTTAGAGGATGAAATGCCATTGCAAGGCCTAAGTGAGGACAAAATTGTAGGTGAGTACAATTTAGAATGCTTCAATAGGAATTGTGTCCTTGATGTATCATGTGTATGAGACATGTTATAAATGTATCAAATACACATGAAATTATTCTCTCAAATGGTGATGTCTCTTAACAATATGAGGCAAGACAAAAAGATTAGAAGTCCCTAAATGGAGACTTAACCAGTGCATAGGAATCTCCTAGGTAAGCCAAAAGGTAACTAGTTTAATAATGTCATTGTTTACTCTAAAACACCAACCTTAAGTGCAACTTAAGGAGTAATGTATAGAAAGATAGTGATAATGGGTTCAAACTACTAGGTCATATTAGGTACCACATGCAAATTTGTCATCATAAAAGCAAAGTATAAAATTTAATGAAAAATAAAACTCCTCACTAAAATAAAATAATGTAAACTAAATGTACAAGTGAAAAAAGAGAATACATGATGAATCATTATTATTCCCCAAGGAATACTTCTAACCTAATGTAGAATAAATATTCTTTTAGTAGAAGAGAAAAGAGAGAAGGTTTGTGTGACCCCCCAAGGGTGAGAAGGAAAAATTTCATATAAATTAAAGAAATTCTTCCTCCCAAAGCCAAGATGAGAAGAGGAACCGCATAAAAATCTCCAGTCAAAATCTGTCTTGAAGTTTCCATAGATTTTTGAAACTAGATGCTAGAGATAATGGTAAAAACTAAGCAAAATTTCTCTCATTGGGAAGAAATATCACCATAAAGGTAGGTGAAAAATATAGCTTACTATTCTAATAGGAATAAACAAAAAGAAGAATGTATGTCTCTAAATATTTCATATAATCCAAAGATTTAGATGATTGCCATGATGATTTATTCAAATGGTCCTCAAATATCTCCAAATTAGTGCTAAACTATGACAAATGATAATAGGATGGACTAGGTATCATATAGCATTCAAGTACAAGAGCCATGGATATTTGGTGAAAGTTAAACTAATGAGAATTTAAAATAATACTATATTGAGGATGTCAAAACTAGATTGATGAGTGAGTCAGATATGCGAAGTCATAGATATAAATAGAATCTATCACTATAGAATTAAAGCAGGAAACATAAGAGAAATATCTAAAGATAGAGTGACAATATTTTTTAGGTGACTATCATCAAATGAAACATATATACTGAACATTTAAATATTTGATGTTTCAATTTCATACTTCAAAGACTTTTTTAAAACCATTTAAAAAAAATTGGTAGTAAATACATGTTTGATAAGTTTCTTTTGATCCATGAATAATTTAATAGTTAATTAATATTAAAATTATAATTATGCCTGAATGTTCTTCTTGATTGATGAAATTGTTCCTTTTATGCATTCATACATATATTATTTTTAGCTAATTCATGCATGAGTGAACTCCCTATAAAATAGAGAGCTAATGAAATCTCAGGAGATCTTTCCCCTTTGCCAAATTAGATGTCTTTCTATTAGCATTATAAATCTTATAGTAGACACTTCATTCTTAAACCAATTGGCTCATGAAACCTCTACTCCCAACCATGTGTAGCACTACTCATAAAACCTATAAATAGTCTTTGTCTACTATGAAACGTCTCATTCCATTGACATTGTTCTTGTGCTCTTCATCATATATAGACAATTATAGATTTGTCTTCAGTAATTTTGAATTGATTGTAACCATGAATTTCAATTTAACTAATTTTTTTGGATTTACTTAGTTATTTATTTTCAATTTTGTCTAAGAATGAGCACGAATATATAATTAGGATACTCTTCCATTAGTTATAGTTATAATATTTGGATATCAACTATTTTTTCTTCTCAATATCTTTGTAATTATATAGTTTTCCCCTCAAGAGGCCAATTTTATAGGGAAAAAGTAGGGAGCTCTTTGATATCTCATCTTCTAGATCCCTCCTGAAAGATAGTAGAGCCCACTTGATCGGAGGGGATGATCTTTAGTTGTTCATTCAATTAAATTTAGATTGTGCTTGTATTAGCTTAATAATGTTTTATTATATATTTCTTCATTTGTAATTATAACGAATAATAGTTATATCTTGGTTATTGATTCATTAATTCTAACAATTTTAATTGGTAATGATATTAGTTGGTAGTCAGCATGAAGTCTTCATACTTGTTTTCTCTGTTGGTATTATGGATGGCTTTGTCATGTGTTGCATTGGTTTTGTCAATCATGTCAACACTTATCTTCTTGGAGGTCTACATCATTGATTTGACACTATGGTTATATTGGTTTATTGTTGAACCGACATGGTTAGTGGCTTATGCATAGTCACCGGTATATGTTCACCGACAAATTATATTGTTCACCGACATTTATGATGACTTGTTATCATCTGAAGATCATTTGGTTATGTCGAAGACATGGATTGGATGTTTGGATTTGGTGTTTTTCTTATTGATCTAATTGGGTTGATAGATTTGCCTTTACCGACATATAGGTCTAGGTTATGGACCAGTACATGATATCTATTACAAATCAGCATGACATGTCTCGAAAATGGTTCATTCATTGGATATCATATTGAAGAAGACATATTGTATTGCATTAAGACTTATTTGTAATTGATTTAATTGTAATATCTTTGGTGAGCGGACCTCATGTATAGGTCTTAGGTTTTGTATAAATGATTGTAAGATCTTATTAAAGATCATGGCATGGTATGGCATGAGTGTGTGTGAATATTGAAGAGGAAAAAATAAGCAGATCCTTGTGCGAATCACGCAGACATTATCTGAAGCTTGAAGGAAGGTTATGAAGGTGTTTGGCACTCATGTTCAGAGCTTAAACCGGTATTGAATCTAGCATTGTAGATGCTATTCTGAGGCAGTACATTGTTATTGGATTTAACCATCCAATTGTAGTCGGTGTGACTCCTATTTTGTGATTGAGCAGTGAACTCTAGGTGGTTGGCCTTTCTGCATGTGCAAACCTCATTTGTATACACTTAGTGTCTGCAATAGTATCATATGATTGTGGGTAAGGTTTCCCACCATATTTTTTCCCCTTACAGGGTTTCCACGTTAAAATCTTTGCGTCATGTCTTGTGAATGTTGTTTCTCTTTCAGTTTCATGCATTAAGTTAAACCGATATTGCTATAATTGTTAATCTGTTTTATTGACACTTAAGTTTGGTTTATTGGCACTAAGTTTAAGTTGGAATAATTTTCATTTGGGTTATAATTTATATATAACTAGTTTACAACTGATTCACCCCCCCTCTCAGTTGTCCTTCTTGGTTCCTAACAATTGGTATTAGAGCTTAGTCCTCTTTTTGTAGAAGGCTAACAACTTGAGGAGATCCTATGGGAGCAAATATTTTTAGGAAGAAAAGTCTGAAACTTGATGGAACTAACTATGATATATGGAAGATCAGAATGGAAACACATCTTTATTGCATTGGAAGAGATATATGGGATGTTACTAAGAATGGATATGTTGGTCCTACTCCGAATCAACCTCATCTACCAACATTGGTTAAGGACTTGGAGAATGATTGCAAAGCAAGAGAAGCACTTCTGAGGGCATTATCAGATCAACAAATCATGGGATTATCAGACCGATCTACTGCTAAAGCTATTTGGGATAAAATGGAAACATTGATTGAAGGAGATACCACTATCAAAATTGCAAAACTGCAATGTTACCAGGTCAGGTATGAAAATTTAAAAATGGAAGAAGATGAAAGAATTTCTGCATTTATGGAAAGAGTTAATGAAATTATTTTAGGAATACAATGTTGTGGAGGATCTTTAAATGGAGATGAATTTGTCTCTAAATTTTTAAGAGCTTTGCCACTGGCTTACAAAATGAAAGTGATTGCTATTAATGAGTTAAGAACAATGCCTAATACATCAGTTTCTAGAGATACTTTGGTTGGAAAATGTTCTACATTTGAGCTTGAAGAGTTTGGTCCTCTTGAAGACTGATTTAGCTTTCAAAGCATCATCATCATCATCTGACAAAACTGATTGGAAAGAACTTTATGCAAAAGAACTTGAAGATATGAGAAGACAAAATGAAGAACTTGAAGAACATGAAGCACTATTTGCAAGGAAGATGCCTAAAGGTCTAGTAGGAAGTAAGTATGAAGTTAAAGCAGCTTTCAAATGTTTTAATTGCAATAAATTTGGTCATATAGCATCTAGGTAACCTGATAGACATGCAAGACTAAGGGAGGAAGCAAAAAGAACATATAAACCTAACCCTGAATATCAAAGATACAGATTTTAGAAAAAAAAGAGACAAGTCATTATACTATGGAAATGAAGGTGTTACAGATGATTCAAATGAAGATCCAACAAATAGTGGATGGGCATTTGTTGCAATAAAAGAATATCCACCGACTCCTATTCTCAAACCGGTAGAGAAGGCAATGGCAGCAAAAAATGAAGAAAAGGATGAATGGATCATAGATAGTGGATGCTCGCATCATATGACCAGTGATAAAAGAAAATTATTATCATTACATGAAATTCATGGAGGTCTAGTAAGGTTTGGAGATGATAAAGCTTGTTTAATCAAAGGAAGAGGCACTATATATTTGGATGGTAAGCACAATATTGACAATGTTTATTATATTGAAGGTTTAAAGCATAATCTTTTGAGTGTTGGTTAGTTAGTGGAAAAAGGATTTCAGTTACAGTTCAAGAATGGAAAATGAAAAATCATAAATAGAACTAGATTGGAGATTTCAACCGGTAATTAGACTAAAGGTAATATCTTTCACTTGAGTACCAGTGATAAGACATGTTTGATTGCACACATTGATGAAAGTTGGTTATGGCATAAGAGACTCTGTCATGTGAATTTTGATTGCATTGTAAAGATTAGTTCAACTAAGACAGCAAGGGATTTACCTAAGATTGTGAAACCTCATAATCCGATATGTAAGGAATGTCAAATGGGAAAACAAGTTAGAACAACATTCAAGAGCATTACGGAGAAATCCAATAATATTCTTGATTTAAGTCATACTGATTTATGTGGTCCAACAAGAACAAGAAGTCTTCAAGGTGATAGATACTTTATGCTAATAATTGATGATTATTCTAGAATATATTGGGTTACCTTTCTCAGGGAGAAATCAAAAGCTTTTGGGAAATTCAAGATATACAAGGCAATGGTAGAGAATGAAACCAGAAAGAAAATAAAATGTTTGAGATCAGATCAAGGAGGAGAATTTACATCTAGAGAATTTAATGCATTATGTGAAGTGAATGGAATCAAAAGACAACTATCAACACCCTAGACACCCTAGCATAATGGAGTTGTGAAAAGGAAGAACAAAACTATCTTGGATGCAACAAGAACCATGATGATGGAAGCAAATCTACCTCATGTGTACTAGAGAGAAGCAGTGAATACAACGGTTTATACTTTCAACAGAGTTAACATCAAAAGTGAAACCAGTAAGACCCCTTATGAACTATGGTTTGGCCATACTCCTACTCTTAAATACTTTAAAATATTTGGAAGAAAATGCTATATTAGGAGATCGATGAGTATATTGGTAAATTTGATCCTAGAAGTGATGAAGGGATATTTCTTGGTTATTCATCTAGAAGCAAGGCATATAGATGTTATAATAAAAGATTGCAAAAAATCATTGAAAGTACTAATGTGAAGATAGATGAACATTTTAGAGGAGATTCAAGATTTGTAGAACTGACAACTGAAATGATTCTAAATGAACTGGTACAGACTGCACTGGTACAGAGTGAAGATCCAGTCACACCGACATCATCAGAAAACTCAACTGTGACTGAAGATCAACAACATGTTAGTGTAAATCAGAATAAACATAGGTATGTAAGACTGAATCATTCAGAGAATCAGATAATTGGAAATAAGAATCAAGGTGTTATGACTAGAGGAAGATTGGCAAATGAAGAGGTATGTTTAACTTCTCAAGTTGAACCAACATATGTTATTGAAGCATGTCAAGACAAATATTGGATAAAAGCAATGGAAGAAGAATTAGAACAGATTGAAAAGAATAATAATTGGACATTGGTTCCCCATCCTAAAGACAAAAATATAATTGGAACTAAATGAGTATATAGAAATAATCAAAAACAAAGAAAGATTATTTTGTAAAGGTTATTCTCAGAAAGAATGAATTGGTTATAATGAAACTTTTGCACCGGTAGCCAGAATTGAGGCAGTTAGACTATTTCTCGCATTTGTAGCTCATAAAAACTATAAAGTTTATTAGATGGATGTAAAATGTGCATTTTTAAATGGAGATCTAGAAGAGGAAGTTTACATTGAACAACCCGATGGATTTTCTTTGATAGATGATAAGGATATGGTTTGTAGGTTAAGGAAAGCTTTATATGGATTGAAGCAAGCTCCCAGAGCTTGGTATGCTAGATTGGAAAAATATTTTTTGAAGCTTGGATACACAAAAGGTAATGCTGACAATAATTTGTATTACAAAGTTACCAATGATGATATTTTGGTTATTGAAGTTTTTGTGGATGATATCATTTTTGGAGGTGAAGAAGGATTATGTAAAGACTTTGCTAACTAGATGCAAAAAGAATTTGAAATGTCTATGATTGGGGAGATAAATTTTTTTCTAGGTTTGTAGATTTCACAAACAAATAATGGAAAATGTAATGAATTTTTCTACAACATTATTATTACCACATTTGGGAAAATATATTTGAGAAGTTTAATTGATTGAATTTAAAGCAAGAGGTAATGTGAATATTGAATATGAAATATTTAATAGTTGATGTTTGGAAGAAGTAATATATAACAACTTGAATTTAAATTATATAATTACATTTTAGAGATCTAAATGGTTTCTATAATTAAATGGAATAATTTAATATAATTAATTTAAGAGGATATTGTAGTAGCGTAATATATTTTCTCTAAAATAAAATTAATGGACTAAGTCTTGTGAACCTTGTTAACCCAAGTGGATACTTTTATTAGATAATTTAATTATCATAATGATGTTTGGCACTTTAATTGCATCTACTCAATTAGGTAATATTAATACAATGAAATAGTATTAGTGTTGAATTAATAGAAGCCATATTTAAATTAAGTTATTAGGAAAGAATGTATTAAGAGGAGGGAGGAAACTAGATATTTATTAAATAATTGATACTGAACCAAGTAATTATATTAATGTATTTAGTAGAAGTTGTTCTAATTAAGTACTAATAAGCGCAACTTAAATGAAAGGGATTTTTGAGTGAATTTATTATTACCCTTATAAAAATTATTCATTCTGCTTGATAATAGGAGTTATCGTATTTGTTAGGTTATTAATTTTCTTAATCCTATCGTCCAAAAGTTTTATCGAGACCTAAGGATTGTAGTTAAATTTTATTTCATCGCTCACTTTCGTAACTCATTTTAATATCAATTAAGGATTAGTTTGGAAGAACTTGTTAAGTTGTCATGACTATTTAAGCAATGGTTGCATGTAATTTAGTGTCAAAAAAATAATTTGTTGTTTGTATTTTTGCCCAAAAGTTTGGGCATGACAGTGACTCTCATGGAGGTAGTCAAGCCCCAGAAGATTTGGATAGAGGAAATGGGATATGCGGTAGATGCATTAATCCTTGATGCCCATGCAAAAATTTAGATTGATGCAGAAATAGACAAGGCAGAGAAACCCTGTGGAACTGCAAAACATAAGACTCTAGAGGTTGAAATAGAGTTCAACCAGAAGAGAAGGAAAATTTGTATAGGGGGTCTCAAAGGACATAAAGGCACTTATTGATGCTGTCCCAGAGAAAGGGAGAAAGAGGAAGGATCCAGTAGTTCACATTGAACCTATAACTGCAGATTCTAAATCAAAGGATGATACACCATTATCTTTCAAGAGGTTTGTTAGGAAGAAACTGGAAGAAGCTAAGGTAGAAGCAAAGAAGCAACCAATTAGAAAGGTCACAATCAAGTTACCAGCTCAAAAGAAAGCACGCAAGGCTACACCTATAGCTGCTTCCGATATTGTCAAGAGGAAGAAGAAGGATGACGCTGATTCTAGTAACGTTACACCTAGAACTTGTGTAGAAATTGTAGATGAAATAACAAAAGATGGCATGCTGAAGAATGTTAAGTTTTGTTATGAAAAATTAGAGGTTGATAACAAGAGAGAGGTAGAGGAAGCAGTCTTGTTATACTTAGATATTTATAAGAAATCCTTAATAGAGATAGAAAATCAAATGTCGGTTGAGTTATATAACATGTTAGATGCTAGAAGGTTATCTACTATGCAAGAAGATAAACACATTAAAATGCAAGAACTTTTAGCTATCTGTGTTAGTAGATGAAATGGATAAGATAATTGAGGCTACAGATAGAAAGGTATTCAATAGAAAACACATGATAACTAGCTTGATGCCAGGGAGAATGAATGAAGTAATAAAGGAAACACAAAAAGCTTGGATCAAATTTTTGGGAGAACATAGAGGATTCTTTGCTTCACCAGAGACAAAGACAGATACTATAGATGCACCAATTGAAGGGAAAGGAAAAGGGATCATGGGTACTCCACCCTTAGTTTTGAACAATATCAAGATAGTGGAAATTGAGCCATCGGTAAACACAAATGTTGAGGATACTGTTCCTACATAGGAACCGACAGTTGCACAAACTGCACCAAGTGGCGAAGCCACCGGTGCAAGTAAGGAGGTAATAAAGGATAAATCACCAAAGGAGAAAACAAGGAAATCCGGTAGGGAATTAGTTGCTGGCACATCATTATTGACAATTGACACTTCTCTAGTTGAAAAAAAAACCATCACAGAGATGAGTTCCACAGAATTGATGATGATGGTTGCTCAGAAACTGATGAAGGAGGGAACCACAAACAAGGGGATTATAGATCAATCCATCACTGTTTGACACAGATTGGTCCCAGAATGTAAGATTGAAAATGAAGTGAGCCGTTCTGGCTTAAGGTAATCACTGAGCACATATCAAAAGACTTTCAATCCTTACAATAGATCTCTAACTGACAAGCACTTGAAAGATTCACTCAGGCTAAGAGAGCCTCTTTTGATCAGATCATTGAGAGAGATAAGAAAAAGATTGAGGAGAAGCTAATTTTGATAGAAAACTCTTTGAAACAATGTACAAACATATACAGGGTATGTTGCAATACTGAGGTACTTACAATAAATGTAGATAAAAAGATAAAAGAGATACAGGAGAAAATTGCTAGTATTGCTAACTCTTTTGATGGATTAATTTCACCGACAACATCAATTGATGGACAAATTTTGACTTTGGAGAACCAAATTTCTGCTCTTGAAAAGGAAAGAGATAAAATAATTTGGAGAGCTAGAAGTTTGAGAGGTTTGGTGAGTCCAAGATTGGATTCACTCTGTGTACATAAGAAAGAATGCATGGATATGCTGGGAAAGCCCACACCGATAGATGTCAATGAGAAAGAATCTTTTGCAAATTTATTGAGTGGACTTGTATCTATATCCTGCACATTCAAAACCGGCTGGGACACTTATGTGGAATTACTAGAGAAAGCTTATCCGAAAATCTTGAAACTGGTCAAGCTCTGGTAAGACATTTTTGGAGGTATTCATTGTACAGTTCTTATTCTTTGACATATTTGTTTTTGGGTATTGATGTCAAAGGGGGAGTAGTATAGATTTTAAAAAGGATAAAAGGGTTGCATACATTAGGGGGAGTTACAAAGTTTTTGGAATTTTGGAGTTATGGAGTATTTTGCATATCCAGCTCAGGGGGAGCAGGGCAAGATGAAACTGACAGATGAAACTATGACCATTTTTCACATGATTGTTGCCATCAATGCCAAAGGGGGAGATTGTTGGCAATTGACACTCTATTGGTTGGTTTCACTATGTTTTCATTGATGGCAACATGATTTTGGGGTTTGACTTCATATGGTGTACCGACAAAAACTTCACAGATTTTGCATTGGCATCGACACCAGCACCAGTAGGTTAGAAAGATTTCTTTGGTCACCAGCAATGTAGGTCGACATGGTATAGTAAAGTTTATCAGTATTGGAGGTCGACTTATCTTTGATCCGGCATCGGCAACTTGTTTTAGTGTTTATTCATTTATGTTATTTGGCTGACATGTAATATGATATTGTATATACCTTTGTAAGCTGACATAAGGCATAAATTTGTATAGGGTATATAGGGCAGATTGATTAGATCATTTTGAATATGAAGAATAGGAAAATGGTGATGGATATGCAAATACAATTATTCAGAGAGATTATGTATGTGAGGAATTTATTATGAGGGTTATTCTGGTAAAGGGGTTTAGGGTTTCAATCGGACCAAACAAAGCTTATACCGGAACTATATTTTGGCATAGCGGATGCTATCTTAGCAGTTCACACTTCTTTGGATTGTTGTCTAAAATTTTATGTAGTGAGTGAGGCTCCTATTGTGATTGAGTAGTGTGCTCTAGGCTGTAAGGCTTACTGCAAGTGCAGGTGCATGCCCCTCATATATTGTAATATCTCTTCATATAGCCAGTGGATTGATATTGTGGGTCACAAATCCCACCGTGGTTTTTCCTCATTGAGTTTTTCCACATATAAATTTGTGTGGTATGGTTCTCATTTATGTGTTTGGCTTATTGGTTTCTTTACTTATTTCAATTTCGTTTATACTGGTATATCGGTTGGTGCATGATTGTTTTGTTAAGGCTAAAATCTACTATTCTAGTATAACACTAATTCACCCCCACTCTCAGTGTTTTTGGTTTCCAACAGGAACATCAAAATGAGTCAACAAATCAAGAAAATTCAAAGATTCCTAGGTATGTTAAGCTAAATGATTCTGAAGATCAGATCATTGGAGATAAAAGGAAAGGTGTAATGACTAGCAGAAGGTTAGCTGCTGAAGAGGTATGTTTAATTTCTCAAATTGAACCATAATATTTTATTGAGGCAAGTAAGGATGAAAATTGGATAAAAGCAATGGAAAAAGAATTAGATCAGATTGAAAAGAATAAGACATGGGAACTTGTACCTAGACCTAAAGACAAGACCATTATTGGAACTAAATGGGTTTTTCAGGAATAAACTGAATGAGGAAGGTAAAGTGGTATCGAACAAGGCTAGATTGGTTTGCAAAGGCTATTCTCAGGAAGAAGGTATTGATTATGTAGAAACCTATGCTTCAGTTGCTAGAATTGAAGCGGTAAGACTTTTTATTGCTTATGCTCCACACAAGAACTACAAGGTATATTAGATGGATGTTAAATGTGCATTTCTGAATGGAGATCTTGAAGAAAAAGTTTATATTGAGCAACCTGATGGATTTTATTTATCAGAAGACAAGGACATGGTTTGTAGGCTAAAGAAAGATTTATATGGACTAAAACATGCCCCTAGAGCATGTTATGCTAGACTGGATAAGTATCTTTCAAAACTTGGTTTTAGTAAAGGTAATGCTGCCATTAATTTATATTATAAAATTGAGCATGATGACATATTGATTATTGAAGTCTTTGTGGATGATATCATTTTTGGAGGAGAAGAAGGTTTATGCATAAATTTGGCTAATGATATGAAGAATGAATTTGAAATGTCTATGATTAGTGAGGTGAAGTTTTTCTTAGGTTTTTAGATTACTTAGACGGATAAAGGTATTTTCATTTGTTAAACTAAATATGTGAACAAGTTACTTAAGAAGTTTGGACTTGAGAATTCTAAACTTGTCAGTACTCCTATGATAACCGGTTGCAAATTGTCAAAGGACAACGAATCACCTAAAGTGAATCCGAGTAGATATAAATCAATGATTGGAGGTTTGAAGTATCTAACTCAGTCTAGACCTAGTATAATGAATGTTGTTTGTATTGCTTCTAGATTTCAATCCGATCCTAGAGAAACTCATGATATTGCTGTACTCAAGAGAATATTCAGATATTTGGTAGGTACAACAGACTTTGGGCTATGGTATCCTAAGGATGATGAATTCACATTATGTGCATATACAAATTCTAATTGGGTAGGAGATGTGGATGACCAAAAGAGTACTACTGGCGATACATTCTTTCTTGGGAATGAGTTGGTTTTATGGCTTAGTAAGAAACAATCATGCACTTCATTGTTTATTGCTGAAGCGAAATATGTTGCAGCTACTACCAATTGTACTCTGATTTTATGGATGAAATAGATGTTAAAGGATATAAGGGTGAGTTATAATGAGCCTATTGTTATTCACTATGATAATACTGCTTCTATTGATGAGTCAAAGAATCTGGTATTTCCTTCCAAATCAAAACACATTTCTATAAGGTATAATTTCTTGAAGGAAAAGGTTGAAGAAAAGGAAGTCAGATTGGTTTATGTGTCTACTAAGGAACATATTGTAGATATTCTAACTAAAACATTACCTAAAGCCACTTTTGAATATCTCAAAGATCAGTAGGGGGTTACTAGCTCTCTGAAAGAGACTTAGAGATGCAGGGATGCATCAATCTGGTGAGCTTATCACACATACTTTTATGATCTGGGCTGATGGATTTGGTGCTACTACTCAGGGGGAGTAGGTAGCTATTTGGTTCAGTATTTGTGGTTTGTTATCTGTCCTTTCTCATTGATATCAAAGGGGGAGAGGTATCCATGTGAAAAACTATCAGATCTTTTGGGGTGAGGTATTCTTGTTCAGTGTTTTGGAGTTTGTTGGCATTCCTTGGCCTTGGCACTTGGATGTGTTTCACATACAGTGTTGCCATCAATTCCAAAGGGGGATATTGTTGGAAAAATGCTTGATATGGTTAAGTGTTGTCATTGATGTCAACATTGTATCCCGGTTGGAGATTATCCTACTTAGTCTTGGTGATCATCTTGGCTTTGGCTGTGTTTTCGATCTGGTATGATTAGATCTTTGGAATAAGTTTTGGATGCTTATTCTAGTGGTTTCATGATTTGGTCATCACTTTTGGTATCTTCTGGCTACCGGCTTGCTTTTGGCTTTACCAGTATGCATTATTTGGTGACTTCATCTATGGAATTCCGGTTCGACTTATGGATTCGGTCTCTATCATGCTTTTGGTGCTTCTTGATCATATCCTGAGTGTTTGATGACTTTGCATTGGATGGTGTGCTATTAAGGTGGTCCTATTTGGATCCAGTTAAACTTTCACTGAGGGTTTCTACCAATAAGTGAAGCGTGTTGGATTTTGGTCTTGGCGGAGTTCCTGGTAGATTTAATTGTTTAGTTATTTGATTTAGTTCCATGCTATCTATTGTAAATCATAATATTGGTCTGGTGATATCGTGTGATATAATCTTATAATTTTTGGGTTTATGGGTTTAGTCGACCTTGTCAATAGGGTCATACCATTCAAAGAAGGTTTAAGGAAGGTTTTCTTGCAAGGAAGACCTCAGTGCTTAACTGGAACTATATCAGGCATTTGTGGATGATACTTTCATAGTTCATTGTATTCTGGATTGTAGTCTGATGATTTTGTAAGTCGGTGAGACTTCCCTTTGTGATGAGCAGTACGCTCTAGGCTGTTGGCCTTTCTGCATGTGCTCACTCTTTTGTAATCATTCACAATACTACTGCAGAGTATTCATCTGATTGTGGGTAGGGTTTCTCACCATGGTTTTTCCCTTTATGGGTTTCCCACACCGAAATATTGGTGTTATATGTGTTGTGCTTTCATGCTATATCCTTCATTAAGATGTACTCCAGTTTAAGGTTTATAATTAAATTGATTGTTGTTACTATTAGTAAACTGATTCACCCTCCCCTCTCTGTTTACTCCTGGTATCAGCCCATTCTAACGCGTACTGCTCTAGACTTGCAGGCTAAGGTGCACAACCTTAGGGAAAGGTAAAAAATACATGTATAGATGAAGATCACTTCTTTAAGGCAAGATACAAAACATTTGTCTAGATAAAATAAGAGATTGAATTGTAGTAGAATAATATCTACCAATATATAGATACCAATTCACAACTTAATACTCATTTGATCCAACTTTCATTTCTGCACTATACTGCACTATACCATATTTGGACCTTTGTATCACCTCACATTGGCTTCTCATATCACCTTAATCCTTAAACTTGTATCATTATTTCATATCAATATCAGTTACACATCACATCCATTTTCCATTCATGTCATAACTCAATTAATTTGTCTTTTATATATCATCTAGATCTTCAATATCCTCTATTAGGTTGGCTTAGAAATATAAAGTGTATATGCATCATCAACCCAAAAACAATCTTATAAAACACATGCAAAAGGAAAAAGAAAACCCCTGAATATTCACACCATATCGGCACACCTTCCAAATATCCCAAACAAGGTTCTACATGGAACCACTCAGACCAAAAGCATAAGTCAGCTCATACCAATCCGTTTTATCATAAAATTTAATCCAAACCAAAAATTAAGATATGCGGACCACCACAAAGAAAAATAACGTGCCAAGAACATAATTAAATGATCCAAAACATCCTTACAGTACTAGAAAGTCAAGGAATGCATCACCTTTGCATTGTCCTATAACTGTGTTATCCCTGAACGCAGAGATAGATGATTCTCACAACAATATACATCAAATCAATATGAAACATATCTGGTAACAGTCTTCCAGAATCATTGCATTTCAATTCACATATCAATATGATACATATCTGGTAAAAAGTCAACATACCCCTAGACAAAGATACTGTTTAGGAAAAAAATTGAAGCCTTTCGTCTAGTTTCTAACGTTTGTTTGATCATTCTTCAACTTCCACTTGTTATTTTTCGTAATCATGGATTCCTCGAAACAAACTTCATTCTTCTTTATCTCAGATTTAGCTTTAGAAGTATTTGATTTTAAGTTTTGATCCTTTCAAATCCAATACCACATTTTTTGTTTGTGATTATTGATTATTCCATCAAGAATGTTGGTGTTAGTGTTGTTTTTGAGTTTTAGGTTTTTGTCTATTTGTTCTTTAGCTTTCTCGAATTCTTTTCTCAGAGACAAATTCTTTCTCAGGATTTGAGCATTTAGCTAATTTGTCATATAAATTATTGCTTAGAGAGTCTTCAATTTTCTCTCCTTCCTCAACTTGGACTTTAAGATTAACAATTACATCTTCTACCTTTTTGAGTTTGTTCTTATACTTTGTTCATTCTCTCCTTGTACTATCCATATCTTCAAGAGAAGAATTGAGTTCTCCTTCATAATTAACTTCACAATTATCTGGATTGAAGTTCATTATGTCATACGGATTGAATTTCATCATGTCTAGATTATCTTTTGAAAAATTTAGTCATTAAGAATTGCTTCAGTTTCTATGTGTTCAAATGCATGAGATACATGTTAGTTGTTAGATTTCCTTGATACCAATTGTTAAAAAACCCAAAGATTAAGAGGCGGTAAATCAATCTTAACGAATTTTTTTTTTTCTAATAATTTATATATTTTGGATCAAATAAACAAGGACATATAGAAATCAGCAACACAACCATAACACCAGATTTACATGGATACCCTTCTAAGAGAATGGTGAGAAAAGATTCTTGAAGCTATTATTCTAATCTATACTCACAAGGGATAACAATATTACAATGGGTTTCTATGGGATGAGCCTATAAGGAAGTATACACTTTCTAAAGCTTTACGACCATACCAAAGGAAGCTTACCGCACTTTGCTAACAAAGACATTAAAGCGCACATACATCTCTTATCATTACACACATTTTAATTGATTTGATATACCTTTTATGTCATCTACACAAGTCTTCAAAACATCATTTACATCAACTACAAGGTGACATAGGGAGGAATTTTTTGACACCACATTAGTCAGCCTTAAGACACATAACCTAACCAAAATACGTCAAACAGGTTCATGCAAAAGGATTAACTAGTCTGAAAAAAATTGTATACAATCAACACATCTTACTATGGTGGAATTTTTTCTTGGAATGGTTACTCCACGTATATCTAGTGTTATATATGTTATGGTTTTCTCTTTCTATTCTTGATTTTGCAATCACACTCTTTAAGGGTTAATCTTTGGATTCATATTTGCAATAACTTTAGATTAATTTCATATCAAAAGATTTTGTCACCTTGTTTCACAATATTATACTTATTACTAAATTATATTTGAAAAGTCCCTATGAATTACATTAGTTGTTCACTTGAAATGATTCGTAATCATTACAAATAATATTGATCAATCTTATTGTTTTAAAAAAGTCTCAAAATTAGACAAATACTTTCAAATAAATTTTTAAATCTCATCTAGTAACAAGTAAAAATTATTTTAGGGAGTTCAAAAAACAAGGATGAAAGGAGATTGGATCTAGAAGTAATATGTAAATTTAAAATAGCATATGTTTGAAAGCCCCAATAGTGATCTAATAAGTTCCCTAGGAGAAACAAGATAATTTAAGATTAGATGAGATTACCAAAGATGTTCAGGAAAATATTTTTTTTCTTGAGATTAATTTAAGCTAATAAAATAAACTACCCACACATGGGCATGAATAAACTTGGATTATTTATGATATTAGTTATAAATGTGATAATTGAAATGATATGTATGGTATGATAGGAGACTAAATATGATGGATAGATGTACTTTGATCTAAACTTGACGAAGAAGGATGAAATTGAGGTGGCATCAAAGTTTGATGTTCTTGGGATCAGAAGTGAATCCTTTGCTTTTGGGTTTTTCCTTAGATTCAACATAAGATCCACATCTTTGTATATATTGAGTACACACTTCTAGATCATTTTCATGTGCATGATTATATCCTCTACTATATAATTTTTATTCTTATGAGATGTACTATTTAACTTCTTGTTTCATTGGTTTTGCCAATGCTTACTCTTCAAGCTAAGGACTAGTAGTATTTGTAATACATTTAGAGTTTTTCTAGATTGATAGGGTAGATGTTCTCCTAAGTTAACCCATGGAAATGAGTAGTTTTATTTTCATGCAAAGATTATTACGTAGTAAGTAATCATTTATACCAGAGTAAATTTTAATTTTTAGTGCATCAAATTAAAGTGTTCTAAAAATTGCTCTTGGATTTCACAAATGATCTTAGATGAAAAGGTATTCTTGGAAATAAGAAGTGAAATGAATTTAATCGAACACCTTCAAATATAATACACAATAATAAATCATGCAACCGTGCATTTGGTATGCTCACAAAAGGTAGTGAAATAGGCAAGAGTTGATCAACTTTGAATCTAGATTTTCAAAATTCATGACTTGAATGCACATTGGATCACTCACACAACCATAGGAAAGACATAAGACAACAAAGTAGTGAAATTAATATAAGAAATAATGTCTGATTATAGGCAATGCAATAAATGTAGGAGGTATGAGAAGATATGCAAAAAAAGATGTTCAAAGCATCAATAAATGTATGTGCATGAATAGAAATTGGATAGATAAAAAGAAGAGGAATAAATCCAACTTCACACAAACTGATACGTTATTACTTTAATCGATTATTACAAAATAAATAAAAACCTAAATTAAAATTAACACAAATATATAAATTTCATTATTACATTAGAATTATTTACGCTTAAATTTCACAGCTATGAATTACTGTAGTTTTTTAGCTTTTTATTAATTTATTATATTGTTTAACACCAAAAGTTTTGTAATATCCATTCTAAATCAGATTGTCATTGTCCTCCTGCGTATGCCATTGAAATCTAATCTCCATGAACGTCCTTTTCTTCTAGAAAAACGGGTTATCATCTTGATGGGATGTGATGAGGGTAGAAAGAAAAACACAAACTAAAGCCAATTTTTGATCTCATAAACTAAAGCCAATCTTTGATCTCATAAACACAAACTAAAGCCAATTTTTGATCTCATAAACACAAACTAAGGAAAAGATTTCCAAATCTCTGTTTTGACTGCAAGCTGAAAAATGAAACTACTCTCTAAAATCAAATAATGCAAACTAAATATACACATGAAGAAAAGAGAATATAGAAGGAGGAACCATGATTATCCCTCAAGGAATACTTCTAACCTAATGTGCAATAAATGTTCTCCCAATAGGAGAGAAAAGAGAGAAGGCTTGTGCGACCCTCCAAAGGGGAGAAGCAAAAATTTGATATAAATAAATTCTTCCTCCCAAAACCAAGATGAGAAGTGAAACCACATGAAATTTTCCTCTTATATTTCCTCTTGTAGTTTTGGTATATTATTGAAACTAGATGCTTGAGAGAATAATGAGCACGAAGCAACATTTCTCCCCTTGGTAAAAACTATCACCGTATATTTGTACATTATAGCTACCCATTGTAATAGGAATATGTTGGAAAAATAATGTATGTCTCTAAATATTTTATATGATCCAAAGATTTAGATGATGCTCATAATGATTTATTCAAATGATGCTCAAATGTCTCCAAATCGATGCTAAAAAATAAAAAATGATGATAGGATGAACTAGGTATCATATAGGATTCAATTATAAGAGATATGAATATATGATGAAAGTTAAACTGATGAGAACCTAATAATACTATATCGAAGATGTCAAAAATAGATTGATAATTGAGTCAGATATGTGAAATCATAGATATCAATATAATTTATCACTATAGAAACTAAAGTAGGAAATGTAGGAGAAATATCTAAAGATAGAGTGACAATAGTGTTCATGTGACTATCAACAAATAAAAGATGTATATGTTGATCATCATAATATAGTTTATATTTTAATTTCACACTTCAACCATTTTAAAACCATTTAAGATAGTTGGCACTAAATACATGTTCAAGATAAGTTTCTTTTGGAGTTAATTAATATGAAAATTATACTTATGCTTGAATGTTATTCAAGTGATTGATGAATTTGATCCTTTTATGCATGCATACATATGTTTTATTTAGCTAATTCATGCATGAGTTAATTATCTCTATTATAAGGAGCCGTTGAAACTTGGAGATATTTTCCCTTCGCAAAATAAGATGTATTTTCATTATCAATCTTATAGTAGATGTTGGATATTGCTGAGAAATTTACTAGAATGATGTGTTGTCATTGATGTCAAAATATTGTCTTGTGTATTCCAATGTTGCAGTAAGTTTTTGAGAAAACTGAGTCACTCCCCCCCCTCTCAATTTTCTGCATTGTTGCCAAGAATTGGTATCAGAGCTAGATCCTTCAGAAGAATCCTGACAACTTGAGGAGATCTGGGATGACAATCTTTACTTTCAAGAAGGATAGTCTGATATTTGATGGAATGAACTACACTCTTTGGAAAATCCGGATGTAATGTCATTTGAGATGCATTGGAGAAGAGTACTGGAAGATTACTAAGAATTTATATAATGTTCCTCAGAATGGTCCTACTACTCCAGATGAGATAAAGGAAACATAATTCAATATTACAACTAAGGAAGCATTGTTGAGTGCCTTGTCTAATTTTGAGATGACTAATATGATGGACTTAGAGATTGCTCATGAAATATGGATAAAATTAGAGACCTTGCATGAAGGTGATAGTCATGTGAAGATTGCTAAGTTACAGAGCTTGAAGGGAAAATATGAGAACTTGAAGATGAGTGAAAATGAGAACATTACTTCTTTCATGTAGAAAGTGAATGAGCTTGTGTGTGGAATCAGATGTGTTAGTGGAATATTAGAAGAATCTGAGTTTGTTGCTAAGGTGTTGAGATCATTGCCTCCTTCTTACAAACATTAAGCTGCTACTATTGATGAGATCCGAACTGTGACATTTGTGATAAGAGACATGCTGATTGGTAAACTTGTTGCTTTCAAGCTGTGTGAGTTTGGAGACTTTCTTCCTAAGACTGAATTTGCATTCAAAGCTACTATTTTTGGGAAGGAAAAATATGATGCGGGAGAAATTTCTACAAGAGTATCCAGATATGAGAGAAATGAAAGAGATCGATGATGAAGAAAGAGAGCTTGAGGAGCTTGAAGTACTTATTGCCAAAAGATTGCCTAAAGGTGTCATTGAGTATTAAGGAAAGCTAAGGAGAAATATGAATGGGTAATTGGCAATGGTTTCTCTCATCATATGACAGGTGATAAGAGTAAATTTGTAAATTTGGAAAAATATGGTGGTATAGTAAGATTTGGTGATAAAAAAGCTTGTGTAATCCATGGTAGAGGTTCTATTTCTCTTGATGATAAGCACAATACTGATGATGTGTTGTATGTTGAAGGTTTAAAGCATAATCTTTTGAGTGTTGGTTAGATGGTTGATAAGGGATATAACTTGCAATTCAAGAATGGTCAATGTGAGATCTTGAGTAACTCTAGAACTAAGATTGCATCAGGTACAAAGACTAAAGGTAATATCTTTCACTTGAATGCTAGTGGTAAATTTTTTTTTCATTTCTTAGATTGATAAAAGTTTGTTCTGGCATAGAAGAATGTGTCATGTAAATTTTGATTGCATGGTTAAGATAAGTTCTACTCAAGAAATGAGAGATCTACCAAAGCTAATAAAGCCTTCTAATTCGTTATGTAAGGAAGGTCAATTAGGGAAGTAGTTATAAGAGAAAATAGTATAATTCTAATAGATTATTGGGATCTTGTATATATTGATCTATGTGGTCCTTCTAGAGTGAGAAGCTTGCAAAGTGACAAGTATTTCATGTTGCTGATTGATGATTATTCAAGAATGATGTGGGTTACCTTGTTAAGGGAGAAGTTTGAAGAATTGGAAAGGTTCAAGATTTTCAAATCTAGGGTTGAAACTAAGACTGGACTGAGGCTGAAGTATTTGAGATCTTACAGAGTTGGAGAATTCACTTCCAGTGAGCTTAATGCATATTGTGAAGAACATGGAGTTAAGAGATAGTTATTTTCTCCTAGGACACCACAACAAAATGGTGTTGTAGAAAGAAAGAATAGAAAAATTCAAGAAGTTGCTAGAACCACGATGATTGAAGGAAATGTTATACTTGTGTAAAGGTTCAAGATTTTCAAAGCTGGGGTTGAAACTAAGACTGGATTGAGGCTAAAGTATCTGAGATCTGACAGAGTTGGAGAATTCACTTCCGGTGAGTTTAATGCATATTGTGAAGAACATGGAGTTAAGAGACAGTTATTTGCTCCTAGGACACCACAACAACATGGTGTTGTAGAAAGAAAGAATAGAAAAATTCAAGAAGCTGTTAGAACCATGATGATTGAAGGAAATGTTACATATGTGTATTGGAGAGAAGCTATGAGTACTACAATATATGCTCTTAAATGTGTAAATGTCAAAGGTGATACCAATAAGACTCCTTATGAGTTATGGTTTAGTCATGCCCCTACTGTATGTCAAAATTTTTGCTAGTAAATGCTATATCAAAATAGATGAAGATCTTGGAAAGTTTGATGCTAGATGTGATGAAGGAATTTTTCTTGGTTAGTCTACTAGAAGTAAGGCCTATCGATGTTATAATAAAATATTGAGAAAGGTAGTTGAAAGTATTAATGTGAAGGTTGATGATGGTAATGCAAAACAAATTAGATCTTCTAGATATGATTCTGATGATTCAGATGCCAATTAAAATAAAGATAAGCAAGTGTAGACCCAAAGTCAATTTCAGACTGATCCATAAAATTCAAAGAATGAAAAGAAAGGTGAAAATACTTGTGCAGAAGAAAGAGTTCATGAGCCTGAAATTCAAGAAAATCCTAAAAATCCCAGGCATGTGACGTTGAATCATTTAGAAAATTAGATTATTGGTGATAACAATAAAGGTGTGATGACTAGGAGAAGACTTTCTAAAGAAATTTGTTTGATTTCTAAGATTGAACCTAAAGATGTTGATGAAGTGTGTAAAGGTGAAAATTAGATTAAAGCTATGAAAGAAGAATTGAATCAGATTGAGAAAAATTATAGGTGGATTCTTATTCCTAGACCTAAGGATAAAAATGTAATTGGAACTAAATGGATATTTCAGAATAAGTTGAATGAACAAGGTGAAGTTGTTCAAAATAAAGCTAGACTTGTTTGTAAGGGTTATTCACAGGTGGAATGAATTGATTATGATGTGATTTTTTCTCAGGTAGCTAGAATTGAAGTTGTTTGACTATTTCTTGCCTATGTTGCTCACAAAGATTTCAAGGTTTATCAAATGGATTTCAAATTAGCCTTTCTTAATGGTGAGTTGGAAGAAGTCTACATTGAGCAACCAGATGGATTTCAGCTTCCAAATGAAAAGGACATGGTTTTTCCGATTGAAGAAAGCATTCTATGGATTTCAAAGCAAGCCTCTAGAGCCTAGTATGCCAGATTGGATAAGTATTTGATGAAGCTTTGATTCAATAAAGATATTGCTAATAGTAGTTTTTATTTCAAGATTGATTAGAATAACATTTTAATTGTTGAAATTTTTGTTGATGACATTATCTTTGGAGGAAATGATTGCCTATGTAAGAAATTTTCTGAAGAGATGCAGAATGAATTTGAGATGTGTATGACTGGTGAAAGGAAATTCTTTCTGGGATTACAAATTAATCAATTGAATAAAGGTATTTTCATATCTCAGTCCAAGTATGTAAAGGAAATGTTGAAGAAATTTGGTTTTGAGGACTCTAAACCTATTGGTATAGCTATGGTGACCGGATGTAAATTGATAAAGGATGATGATTCTTTGAAAGATAATCAGACTAGATATAGATTTATGATTGGTCGATTGTTATATTTGACTCAGACTAGACTTGATATAATGAATGTTGTGTGTCATGTTGCTAGATTTCAAGCTAATCCTAAGGAATCTCATGTTACTACTGTAAAAAGAATATTTAGATATTTGAAAGGGATAGTTGAATTTGGTTTGTTGTATTCTAATAATCATGACTTTATCTTGAGTGCTTTTATAGATGCTGATTGGGTAGGTGATGTTAATGACTGAAAGAGTACTACTGTGGTGCATTGTTTTTAGGTAAGAAGTTGGTCTCTTGGGAAAGTAAGAAGAAGAATTTTATTTTCTTTATCTACTATAGAGGTTGAATACATTGTTGCTGCTAGCAATTGTACTCAAGTAATTTCGATGAAGTAGATGTTAAGGATATAGTAGTTATTTATGAAGAGCCTATTTCTATATACTGTGATAATTCAAGTGCTATCAATATTAAAAAGAATCCGGTGCTGCATTCCAAAACAAAGGATATATCAATCAAGTTTCATTTCTTGAGAGAGTAGGTGAATGAGAAAGAAGTTAGATTGGAGTATGTATCTACAAGGGAACATATTGCATACATCTTTATGAAGCCTTTGCCTAAAGATACTTTTGAGTATCTCATAAAGAAGTTAGGGGTGATTTCCCCTCCTAATGAGAAGTAAAATGTATGGATTTTCATCAGTCCAGTGCACTTCATAGAGATATTTTGTGATTCAAATTGATGAGTGAGGCTCCTACTCAAGGGGAGTAGTCAGTGTTGGTGATCTGTGGTTCAGATGTATAGATTTGTGAAGCTAATTCAAAAGGGGAGAGAATTATAATTCCTGAGCCTTTGTCATTGACGTCAAAGGGAAGCTGATCCTTGTGATTTTGAGGGAGATTGTTGTGAGTTGATTTCTTTCTTTGCATTGATTGTTTTTCACATTCATATGTTGCCATCAATTCCAAAGAGGGAGATTGTTGGATATTTATAAGAAGTTTGTTGAAATGATGTTAACATATTGTCTTGTGTATTGTAGTGTTGAAGTAAGTTTTTGAGAAAATTGATCCACTCCCTCTTAGTTTGCTGCATTGTTGCCAAAACTAGACACTTATTTCTTAAACGCAGTTGGATCATGATGCCTCTAGTCCCACCCATGTCTAAAACTACTCCTAGAATCTTCAAATCATCTTTGTCTACTATGAAAATTCTCATTCCATTCACATTGTTTCCATACTATTCCTCATCTATAGAGAATTGTATATTTGTCCCTAGTCATTTCAAATTAATTGTAACCATGAATTTTAATTCAACAATTTTTTTTTAGATTTAGTCAGTTATTTATTTTAATTTTTTTATAACAATGAGGATGAATATATATTTAGGATACTCTTCCATTAGTTAGAGTTATAAGATTGGGAAATCAACAAGTTTTTCTTCTCAAGATCTTTGTAATTCTATAGTTTGCCCCTTTAGAGGCCAATTTGATGGGGAAAAAGTAAGAATATCTTTGATATCTCATGTTCGAGATCCCTCCTAAAAGTGAGTACAACCCACTTGATTGGAGGAGGTTATCTTTAGTTGTTCTTTTACTTAGATTTAGTTTGTGCTTCTATTAGAAGAATCCAGTTCTATTCTATTTTTTTAATTTGTATTTGTAAGGAATAATAGTTGTTGCTTGGTTCTTAATTCATTATTTCTAATAATGTCAATTGGTTATGATATTAGTTGGTGTTAGTTAGCACAGAGTCTTCATGCATTTTTTCCTTTTAAATTTATCATTAGGAATCATTTGAATTTGGAAATTTGTTTATAAGTGTTGAGATATAAGATAATGTAATCCAGATTAGCTTTAAACTTTATTGCAAAGGTGTGAGTTAAAATAGATTTCATTAATTATCTCCACAGATGGTCCTTCCTGGGTCAGAGGAATCTACCCCCCATTAGTAAGATCATTCTATAGATTATCCCTAGAGGGGATAGACTTGGAGGATTTCTGTTTTCCAAAGTTTTTTTATGCGTGGCTTCTTTGGGAAATCCATAGCCCAATGCCCCACTTTCTTAGAATGAAAACAAGCAAAGGGCTTGAACTCATATTTCACTTTCTGTACCCATTTCCCCAACTTTGAGTTAAAAGATATTTCAAGGGGGAGATCTACCGACTGTTTGATATTCACACAAATCAGGGCATAAACCAATCTTTTTTTCGTCGCAGTCATGGGATCCAAGGATAGGAGCTCACCAAAACAAGCAAGCAAACCAAAAAAGATCTCTTCATCCCAATATTCCAAGGGGAGGCTGAGAAGGCAGAGCCAAATGGGGGATTCATTACACTCCCAATCTTTAGGATTAAAGCCAGGTTCCCTTTTTTTAGAGCCAAAGAGGACTTACCCAGCATCTAAGGGCCCCCAGATAAGACAAATTTAAGATCTTCATCATAGTTAAAGGAAAAGAAAAAGAAAGCCCTTGGCCATAGCCACCACCTCAATCTAAAATTTTCCTTTCCATTTACGGGTGACCCAGGCTCGAATTAAATCAATATTAGGGCGGGGACCCACAAATTTCCCAACCAAAATAAACACCATATTTGCCATGGTTTCATCCAAAATAGAGTCCAGTATTGAGATGGAAAAAATACCTGAAGCAGGGTCTGTAGTATGATAAATAGGGAAATTGAGTTAGCTTTAGGTCAAGACCCAAAAAGAGAAGACCACTTCTTGTTGCATTCCGAAGAAGATGACAAATCCAGCTTGCTGCCAAATTCCTTTGGGCCCCTCTAGGACATGCGCAACAACTGGTTTGTTAGTCGATACATCATTGCCACACATTGGAACTTGCAAAGTACCTCCATCCCACACAACACTACCTACTTCATCTGATTTCCCATCAGCCTTAGTATACCCTATGATGATCTCCATGTGATCTCCATTGCATCTGCCATTTCTACACCTTCCCACCTGCTATGAATTCGAATTCAAATTTTCCTTCTCACCTATTCTCTCCATTCGAATATTTCTAAATATTATAAAGAATAATAGTTATTTCTTGGTTATTTATTCATTATTTTGAATAATTTTAATTGGTTATGATATTAGTTGGTGTTAGTCAGCATGAAGTCTTCATGCATTTTTCTCCTTTCAAAATTATCTTTAGAAATCATTTGAAATTGGAAATTTATTCATGATCGTTGAGATTTGGGATCATGTGATCTAGATTAACTTTAATTCATTGCTAAGGTGTGAGTTAAAATAGATTTCAATTTTTGCAAGTTGAAATAGATTATTTTATTTGCAAGTTTTCGTTTATCTCTTCTATCACCACTTTGAATTAGATATAAAGAAAAATAATTGGTTCCTATAGACCATGTTTATTTAGGAGTTCATTCTCTACAAATAATAGTCCAATCAAGTACAAAATAAGATAGAGTTTAAATTTGTTATCATAGGATAGATTTCAAAACCATAATAGGACTTTAAAGAACCATCATATGACACCCTGAAACTGTGCTTACAAAAAAATTCTTTAGACACCCCCATATCAATAAATGATTAAATGAAAAGGGATTATGAGACTTACAACAACCCCTTTTGAATTTTTGGCACAGTTTTTGGGAAATATTTAGCTTAAAAATCCCAAGCATTAGTGTTGGTAAGATCCTACTTAAATAGTTGATGAACAAACCAAGAGACTCCTTTGGAAAATGTTAGAACATTGCCAAATAAAATGTGTGATGATAGAAAGAGAAGAGGAAGAAGTTGCAAATCAAATATTTTTATAGCCTATAGCTTCGAGTCCCAAGAGAAATTTGATACTTATGAAAAAACATCCGCATATGTCTTACCTACATTTCATGAGAAAACATGTGAAGATCGTAACCAATTCCTACTTAAATTTTAAAGTTTTGCATCAAACTTATGATTATGACAATGATAAATATAATTTAAATTTGTTTACATCAACCTTAAAAGAATTAGCTTGTATTGTTTCATAGGATTAAATCCAAATTCCATGGCCACATGGAATAAAATGGAATTTTTCTTCTTGGATAATATCAATTTTATTGAAAAGTCATGTATAGAAAGGATCATGGAGGATGGGATTTTAGAGGATCATGAAAACCAATATTTGTTTGTTAATAGAAGAGGTTGAAATGGGTTGGATGATGAAATTAGAAAATCTATCTATTTGAGACACATTGATGATGAATCTAGAGAGAAATTAAATTTTATTAGAAGAGGTGACCTCAACAAGAAACGATTTGAGGAGAGAGTTGAGGTCTATAGAAATTACTCTTGCATGAGAGATAACACTTTAAATGTAAGGAAAGGTAAAAATTATTATTACACACTTACATTATGTCTTATTAGTTAAAAAGTGACTACCAAGTCAGAGCATGCAAGTTCTATAATGTGAACACATTATCCCATGTTCATGTTACATGTAAATGAATCAAAAGATACCTTTGGATACTTTTTGGTTTACAAACTTTGTCCACTTATTTAGCAATGAGTAATTAATCTCATTTTAGAATAACTAGTATAGTATGATTATATCTTATTTCAAAATAAATTTTATAAAATGTATTATCTTTAGCCCCCCAAAAATGTGGGCCGGTTAGGTAATAGAGAATGTGAAAACCTAATGGTTATAATAGTGATAGGATTATGTGGATAAAAACTAAAAGGAATGGAAAAAAATGTTATGTTCATAAGAAGAGGAGTGTAACAATTGTGTAGGCCATATTAGAGACTAGCACTAATAGGAAATGATTAGGAATAAAAAATGAGTCAATAGTGGTAATCGTCTTCAAACTTATCTAGTTAGGATTGGAAGAGGGAAATGGTTTGGAGGAAAAAAATTAGAACATTTCTATAAAGGTATAAGATACTAAAAAAAATTATGTGCCATGAAGACATCCCTCCAAATCCTTGTAAATAAGATTTAGTAATTGGTTAAAAAATTCACAATGCGTAAATGCATCAATGAAGGTGTGTCAATTGCTAAATGTAATTTCTTGTTAAGCCATATGTATATAATTAATAATATTCTCGATTACTCATGTTGGTCCCAACACCATACTAGGATTTAATAAAGAATTCATTTTCTATGGAAGATTAGATTCAAGAGTAGCTCATGACATAAATAAAATTATGGAAATAAGTATTTAAACTTATCTTAGAACAATTAGATGGGAAAAGTGTATTAGATTTGAAAAAAGTATAAGGTGTCTTTAGCCTAAGTAAAAAGCAAGTTTGATTAGGTTAGGTAAAAGATGTAATGCATATATAAGAACAAAAAAACCTTGAAATAAACTACTCCAAATAATCTAAACTTATCATGGACTTACTTCTAAATTTGATTTTAAAAATCAATTTAAAATTAATATTTAGTTGAAATAATTTGAAGTGATCTTAGATGAGTGATGCGGTTTTGTAGCTAAAAGATAAATCTGGATGGGGTGGTTGTTTCTTCTAAAGCTATTCACTCTATGGCAATTTCCAAGGAGAGATCTATGTTCATCAACCTGGATATGGCTAAAACATATGAAAGATTTAAGTGGCACTTTTTTTGGAAGATTCTTCTTACCTTTGGCTTCATCCCAGAGTGGGTTAGTTTGACTATGAGTTGTGTCATGTCTACCTCCTTCTTTGGTATTCTAAATGGTGAGTCTTTTGAGTTATTTGGAGCCTCTAGGGGTCTTCACCAAGGGGATCCCCTTTCTCCCTATTTGTTTATTATTATGGGTGGGAGCCTTTATAGATTAATTAAATCTCAGGTTTCCCAAGAACAAATTTAGGGTTGGAGTTGGGGTAATGGGATACCTAAGCTTCCTCCTCTCCAGTTTGTGGATGATACTTCTCTTATGAGGATTGCAAGAATGCATGAAGTTGTGACCTTCAGGAGAATGTTGGATATTTATTTGGCTGCTTGAGGTCAGAAAGTCAATGAGCATAAACCCTCAATTAATTTTTTTAATACTCTAGAGCCTATCCAGAGGAGGATTACTAACATCCTTTGATTTTAAATTGGATCTCTCCCCTTTGTTTATCTGGGCATTCCTATGGCTATTGGCAGACAACCTAGTCTATTTTGGAAGGACTTGCTAGATAAGTTGCATTGGAAGGTTAATAACTGGAGCCATAGGTGGTTGTCTACTACTGCTTGGGTGACCTTTCTTCAATTGGTGATTCAGGCTCTTCCTATTTAAAGAAACATGGTCCTGGCAGCTCCTGTGTATTTTCTTAAGGAATTTGATGCCCTCTCATGCCAGTTTCTTTGGAGCAATACTTTGTAGAATTCTAAATGGAGCCTAATTAAGTGGGAACTTGTTTGTTGGCCTCGGAAGGAGGGGAGTCTTGGCCTCCATTCTTCTATCTTGTTTGGGCAGGCTCCTGCAACTAACCTATATTAGGTTTGGTGTGCCAATCAACATTATCTTTGGTCTATATTCTCATGCACAAGTATTTACTAAGAGCTGTCTATTTGGATGTTCCTCAATATTATTTGGAGAGTAGAGGGTCTATGGTTTGGAATACTTTGAAGACTGGCACCTAGCTGGTTAAGAGAGATCTTTTTGGATTTGCAGTTAGGGATTTGAAGCTCTCTTTTGAATGGATTCTTCGGATGGTAATCACTCTCTTCTTTCCATGTATCTACATTTGTAGGCTCTTTGTGATTGCTTTATTTCACCTAGGTAGGATAAAGTTGTGCACTATAAGATTGCTCAACATTTTGGTTAGGTTGTTGGTTACAAATGGAAGGATTCTTCTGATTGGCCACTAGTTGGGTCAGACAAGGATCAAATTGAGTTGACTCATAATCTGGCTTCTAGGGTGGGCATCTCCTTAGGAAGACCCGATGTCCTAGCTATTGAAATGTGGCGACTGATTAGCAAAGTACTGTACACTCAGCACGTATCCTCACTGGGGTTCGAGGGCGGCAGCCCTCGAGAAAAGCAGGGGTTTGGGGGTGGCAGCCCCCGAGAAATTTTTTTTTTGCCTTTTTTTGTTGATGAAAACCGACATTGTAATAAAACCAAAAAAAGGCCGACTTTGTTTGTTGCCCTAAAAATGCATGTTATAAGCGGCTGGGATGCTTAAGGTATTGTAAGGTTGATGTACTGTTTTTGCTGGATAATAAGTAAGATTGGATGACTGTGTATGGTGGACGTAACCAATTCTAGGTGAACCATGTTAAATCTCTGTGTTATCTATGTCTTGTTTTATTTCTTTATCTTTTGTATTTAAATCTGCATATAATTGTTAGTTCATATTTGCTTCGGATTTGCTTGAAATTCTAACAATTGGTATCAGAGGGAGGTTTTCTGTAAATTGGTAGGACTTTTGGATTTGAGTGGGAGCAATGGAGGATTCCAAATTCAAGGTCGAAAATTTTAACAGCTATAATTATCAGTTATGGAAAATGTAGATGGAGGATTACCTATATCAAAAGGATTTGTGGCGGCCATTGGAAGGAAAGGCAAAGAAACCGACCACAATATCAGATGAAGAGTGGGACATTTTAGATAGAAAGGCACTAGGATCCATTCGATTATGCCTTGTGTCATCTGTAGCATTCAATATAACTGAAGCAAAAACTACTGTAGATTTGATGGCAACATTAGCTAAGTTGTATGAGAAACCCTCGACTTCGAATAAGGTATTTCTTATGAAGTGTTTGTTTAATTTGAAAATGAGTGAGGGAGGATCTGTAGCGGAGCACTTAAATGAATTTAATACAATTACCAGTCAATTGTCTTCGGTAAAAATTACCTTTGCAGAAGAGGTTAGGGCTCTCCTGATTTTATGTTCTTTGCTAGAAAGCTGGAATAGCTTGGTTATGGCTGTAAGTAACTCTGTCTTTGGTAAAAATACTTTGGTATTTGATGATATTGTTGGTGTTATCCTAAGTGAGGAAATGCGAAGGAAAAGCACAGGTGAGACTTCAACATCATCGGGTAGTGTTTTGAATGTGGAGAATAGAGGAAGATCAAAGGAAAGAGGAAAAGGCCCTGGGAATGAGAAGTCATGAGGGAAGTCAAAGAAAGGACGCTCTTAATCTAGAGGAAAGAAAGATTGCTGGTACTGCGGAAAGCCTGGTCATCTAAAGAAAGACTGTTGGTCTCGGAAAAACAAAGAAGGAGACAAAAATGAAAATGACAGTAAGGAAGCTAATATTGCAAGTAATACTTTACAAGATGCTTTAATTTTATGTTTGGATAATGTTAATGATTCCTGGGTAATAGATTCTGGGGCTTCATTTCATGCTACACCCCATAGAAAATATTTTCTAGATTATGTTCAAGGTGATTTTGGACAGGTATATTTGGGTGATGATGAGCCTTGTCAAATTGTTGGAAAAGGAAAGATAAAGATCAAGTTGCAGAATGGTAATGATTGGTTTTTGCAAGAGGTAAGACATGTTCCTAATTTAAGAAGAAATTTAATTTCTACAGGGCAACTAGGTAGTGAAGGTTGCATAGTTACTTTCTCAGACAATATGTGGAAGGTCACTAAAGGATCATTAGTAGTAGCTAAAGGTGCGAAGGTAGGCACATTATATCTGTGTACTAGTAACACTTACTCTACCTTAGCTACTACAGATAAGGTTACTGCAGGGACAACAATAATAAATGTTGCAAGAACAGATTCGATAATGTAGCACCATAGGCTTGGGCACATGAGTGAGAAAGGGATGAAAATCCTTCACTCCAAAAATCTATTGCCAGGACTAAAGAAGATTGATTTAGAGTTCTGTGAAAACTGTGTTTATGGCAAATAAAAAAGAGTCAGATTTCTCAAGGTTGGGAAAGAGAAGAAGAGTGAGAAGTTAGAGCTTGTGCATTCAGATGTATGGGGACTGGCTCAGGTATCATCTCTTGGTGACTCTTGTTATTATGTTATTTTTATTGATGACTCAACCAAAAAAACATGGGTATATTTCCTAAAACAAAAATCAGATGTTTTTGAAACTTTTAAGAAATGGAAAGCTTTGGTTGAGAATGAGACAGGGAAAAAGTTGAAGTGTCTCAGATCAGATAATTGAGGTGAGTATTGCAGCAAAGCATTTGAAGATTATTGTTCCTTAAATGGGATTCAAAAGCAGAAGACAGTTCCAAGAACTCCATAGGAAAATGGTGTGTCAGAGAGAATGAATAGGACCATCATGGAACATGCGAGGAGCATGAGATTGCATGCTGGATTGCCCTTACATTTTTGGGCAGATGCTGTACATATTGCTGTCTATTTGATAAATAAAGGACCTTCAACCCCTTTGGATGGTCGTATTCTAGAGGAGGCATGGACTGGTAAAAAGGTAAATTATTCTTTTCTAAAAACTTTTGGTTGCGAAGCTTTTGTCCATGTTGATAAAGAAAATAGAACCAAGCTTGATGCTAAATCTCAGAAATGTACCTTCATTGGATATGGGATATATGAATATGGCTATCAGTTATGGGATTTTGAAAATAAGAAAATAATTAGAAGTAGAGATGTTATATTCAATGAGAAGGTTATGTATAAAGACAGATGCAGGAAAAGAAGCATGAACAGGACAAACAAGAATATGTGGTGTTGGATGAGATTCCTGAAAATGAAATGCCACAGGTACCTGATGCTCAGCAACAACATATTGTCCCACAAACTCCTACAAGTGTTAGACATTCTATGAGGACAAGTAGACCACCTGAAAGATTTTCTCCTTCTTTGTATTCTATTTTATTAACGGATTCTGGTGAACCAAAAGAATATGAAGAAGCAATGCAGGTGGATGCCAAACAGCAGTGGTAGCTAGGCATGAAAGAGGAGATGGACTCCTTGATGAAAAATAAGACTTGGGACTTAGTCCCTTTACCTGCAGAAAAAAGAGCCTTGCCTAACAAATGGGTTTATCGGCTGAAGGAGGAGGAAGGAGGTCAGAAAAGATATAAGGCCAGACTTGTGGTAAAAGGTTTTGCACAGAAAAAGGGTATAGATTATGATGGAATATTTTCTCCAGTTGTAAAAATGACTTCAATTAGAACTGTACTTAGTCTTGTGGCTGTAGATGATTTACATCTTGAACAATTAGATGTCAAAACAGCTTTTCTCCATGGAGATTTGGAGGAGGAAATTTACATGTTGCAACCACAAGGATATGAGGTCAAAGGTAAGGAGAACTTGGTGTGTAGGTTGAAGAAAAGTATGTATGGCCTAAAGCAAGCACCCCGACAATGGTATTTAAAATTTGATAGTTTCATGGCTGAACACGATTATCATAGATGTCATTCTGATCATTGTGTATATTTTAAGAGATTTGATAATGGCAGTTATATTATCCTGTTGCTTTATGTTGATGACATGCTTGTTGCTGGGTCTAACATGCAACATATAAATGATCTTAAACAGAAATTAGCCAAGTCATTTGCTATGAAGGATTTGGGTGCAGCTAAGCAAATTCTCGATATGAGGATTACACAGGACAGGAAAAATAGAACCTTGAATTTGTCCCAAAGTGAGTATATAAAGAAGGTGTTGAAAAGATTTAACATGCAGGATGCAAAAGCAGTTAGTACACCTTTGGCTAGTCATTTCAAATTGACTAAGGAGATGTGCCCAAAGGCACAACAAGAGGTTAATAAAATGTCTAACATCCCATATTCATTAGCTGTTGGTAGTCTGATGTATGCAATGGTATGCACAAGGCCAGATATTGCACATGTAGTGGGAGTTGTGAGCAGGTTTATGAGTAATCCGGGTATGGAACATTGGAATGCTGTGAAATGGATTCTTCGGTATTTGAAAGGAACTACTACGAAGGCATTATGTTTCAAAGGATCTAATGCTACTCTGAGTGGATTTGTTGACTCTAATCTGGCTGGTGATATTGATTCACGGAGGAGTACTATAGGGTATGTTTTTACTATAGGGGGAACTGCAGTCAGTTGGATTTCTAGGCTACAAAAGGTTGTTGCACTTTCAACCACTGAAGTTGAGTATGTTGCTACTATAGAAGCCAGCAAAGAGATGATTTGGTTGCAATGTTTTCTGGAGGAATTGGGTCAGACACAAGAGGATAGCCCATTGTATACTGATAGCCAGAGTGCCATTCATCTTGCGAAGAACTCTGCTTTTCATTCAAGGACAAAGCACATTCACCTCAGGTACCACTTCATCCGGACTGTTTTGGAGGAGGGTCAGTTATGGCTTGAGAAGATTCACACAAGTGAGAATCCTGCCGATATGTTCACAAAGGCAGTTTCACAGGAGAAGCTGATTTCTTCATCAGTTTCTATTGGTCTTCTTGATTGATAATTGTGGAATTTATACCAGTCAAGTCCTAGTGTTTTATCCAGCGGATGTTGCATGTATAGTGGTGTCGTGTAGTATTAGTCGCCAAGTGGGAGATTGTTGAAATGTGGTGACTAATCAGCAAAGTACTG